>NW_004525549.1:1608-3228 GCF_000260255.1 Octodon degus
CCCTGCTAAGTAGCTAGAGCTATGCTAGGTTAATTTGGATAGAATGTTCCCTGAGTGTGGTGATGGCTACTTTGGCTTCATCCCCTGCATCCCTGGCCTTATGCAGTATTCTCTCGTGGAGACTGTAGAAGAATCAGAAATTCATCTTCTTCTTCTTTCCCCAGAAGGAAAACTACATGCAAAATCAGAGATGGAGAAATCACAGCTTTGTAACTGAGTTTATCCTCTTGGGCTTCTCCAGAAATCCCAGGACTAATTGGATTCTTTTCTTCCTCTTTCTTTTCCTCTACTTATTTACAGTTATGGGTAATGGGCTCATTGTTACCCTGATCAAAGTAGATGTGCATCTCCATACACCCATGTACTTCTTCCTCAGTACCCTCTCTCTATTGGACCTCAGCTATGCCACCACTACTGTGCCCCAGATGTTGGTCCATCTAGTGAGCAAGCATAAGGCCATCTCTTACGTTGGGTGTGTGGTTCAGATGTACATTTTCCTGACCCTGGGCATCACTGAAACCTGGATATTTGCAGCTATGGCCTATGACAGATATGTTGCCATATGCTCTCCTCTCCACTATGGGGTCCAGATGAGTCAAACTCTATGTGTCCTTCTGGTAGTCAGCTCTGCACTTTGTGGTCTCATCTGTGCCTTCATCTACACAGTCTTTGCAATGAGTCTTCCCTACTGTGGTCCCAATGAGATCAATCACTTCTTTTGTGAAATTCCTGCTGTCTTAAAGCTGGCCTGCGCAGACACATCCCTCAATGACCAAGTGGATTTTATTTTGGGTTTCATCTTGCTTCTAATCCCATTGTTCCTCATTCTAGCCTCATATATTCGTATCTTCATAGCTATTTTAAGAATTCGTTCCACCCAAGGACGGATTAAGGCCTTCTCCACCTGTACGTCACACATCACTGTGGTTACCATGTTTTGTATCCCATGTATGGTCATGTACATGAGGCCTGGCTCTGAAGCCTCCCCAGAAGATGACAAAAAGTTGGCCTTGTTCTACAATGTCATCTCTGCATTTCTTAATCCTATTATATACAGCCTGCGGAACAAGGATGTGAAGAGGGCTTTCCTCAAGTTAGTTGGAAGGAGTGAGGACACTCAGTAAGCCCTAGAGCATGAAATTTGTAGGGTTTCTGGTCTCTCATACTCACCATGGCAATTTCACTGAATTTATTGAAAGAAATAAGGCCTCCCAGGAAGAGGAAGATATCTTGAGAAAACAAAATATTTTCATGTTGATGTACTAATGAGAACATTAGGAAAGGACTCAGAGAAAATATACCATAGACCTTCTGTGATGTTGGAAAACTCATCTAACTTCTTTGGAATTCAATTTTTTAAAATTTTGTAATAGATAGCAAGTTGAAAATGAATTATTTACAAACATAACTGAATATAACAATAAAAACTGTCCAAAATAAAAATGAAGAATTTACATATCAGTCATAATAAGGGGTTTTTTCTTTTTCTTCTTCCTCGAATGCCTTCAGGGCACTTTTGGCCAGCTGGAGAGTTGTGAGGTTCGAACTCCAGGAACCTGAGGCTGACAGCTTTGTGGAAGCAGCCACTTAAAGGACTGAGCTAGGGCCAAGCCCCTTATC
>NW_004525549.1:4143-5867 GCF_000260255.1 Octodon degus
TGAGCTACAGCTATTTCTTTGAAATCTACCCTGTAGACTCAAGTGGAATCATGACCCATAGGGTGGAATTCACTTTTTATATTAATAAGATGTGTTTTGTGATATTTGTTGTGCTTAAATAATAATAGCTAACTTCACTGAGTTCTTTCTATATGACAGTAACTAAGTTCTTTATATATACTTATTATTTTCATTTTTATACCTCTAGAAGTAGGTTTTATCTCCTTTGTACAGATAAGGAAACTAAGACACAAGAAGATTGCATGATTTGCCAAATATTATAATAATATAAATTACACCACTTACTGACAAAAAAAATGCACCTGAGTTCAAAGGAACATATTAGAAGATGCAGATACAGCTGTACACAGTGATAGACCTGAGTCTATCTGTACCATTGATCCTCAGGTCTGTTTTTAGTTTCCATTACTATGCTGATTTTATCACAGTAGCTTTCTAAAAACGAGAGAGAGAGAGAGAGAGAGAGAGAGAGAGAGAGAGAGAGAGAGAGAGACCTGAGGATCAGTGGTACAGATTAGAAGATGTAAACACAATTACTAACACATTTAGCCATCTTATCTTTGACGAAGGGGCCAAACATGTTCACTGGAAGAAAGATCGGCTCTTTAACAAATGGTGCTTAGGGCCAGCCAAATAGCTCAGTGGATTAAAGCACCTGAAAGCAGGCACAGGAGCTAGGGGTTCAGTCCCCGCACCTGTTGTGCCAGCCCCACCCCCGGGGCACTCTGAGATCGCAACTGAGACTGGGCATGGTGACGTACGCCTGTAATCCCAGCTCTTGAGAGGCTGTAGACAGGCGGATCACTATGAGTCCAATCTAGCAGTAAGACTCTGAACACCCTGTACACCCTTCCCTAAAAAATAAAAATAAGTAAATAAATGGTGCCAGCTCTCCACATGCTGAAAACTAAAACTAGACTCAGGTATATCATCATGCACTAAACTAAAGTCTAAGTGGATTAAAGATCTAAGCATTAAAACAGAAACACTAAATCTCCAGGAAGTAAAAGTAGGTGGCAATCTTGAAGACATGGGGTAGGCAGACAGTTCACAAACAAAAACAAACTGCATGGGAAATACTGCAAAGAATCTCATCTTAATGAGAAGTTTCTGCATGTTGAAAGAAATCACCAACAGAGTGAAAAGACAGCCCACAAATTGGGAAAAAATCTTAACAAATAATCACTCAAAGATGTTCTATCTATAATATATAAAGAACTAAAAAAATTAGGCCCCCAAAATTTAAAGACCCAATCCAAAAATGATCATCTGAGATGACTATACACTTCTCTGAAGAAGAAATACAGCTGACAAATACACAAAAAAAGTTCCATAGCACTGACCATTCAAGAAATTCAAATTGAAGCAATATTGAGATACAATTTCACCCCACAAAGAATGGCTATCACAAAGAAATCAACTAATTACAAATGCTAGAGAGGCTGTGGGGAAAAAAAGACCCTTCTTGACTGTTGTTGGGAATGTGGACTGGTACTAGCACTATGGAAATCAATGTGGAGACATCTCAAAAAAACTAGGACTGGAAATAGCATTCAAATGAAATATTTCCCTTCTTGGTATTTTCCCAAAAGAACTGAAAACATCATAGCATAGAGATATACATGCACCTATGTTTATAGTAGCACAATTTGCATAGCCAAAACTTGGAAACAACAAAAAGGCCCATCATGTGAGGAATAGAT
>NW_004525549.1:10866-11752 GCF_000260255.1 Octodon degus
AGGCTACTGTGATAAAATCAGCATGGTACTGGCAACAAAATAGACCTGAGGATCAATGGAATAGATTAGAAGACACTGAAGCCCCTAGGAACACATTCAGCCACCTTATCTTTCACAAAGGGGCCAAACATACTCACTGGAAGAAAGATAGTCTCTTTAACAATTGGTGCTGGAAAAACTGGCTCTCTACATGCCTAAAACTGAAACTAGGCACAGGTCTATCACCATGAACTAAACTATAGTCAAAATGGATTAAAGATCTAAACATGAAAGCAGAGACACTAAATCTCCTGGAAGAGAAAGTAGGAAGAACTCTTGAAGACATAGGGGTAGGCAAAGATTTCATGAAGAGAAATCAAATCGCTCGGGAAATAGATGAAAGAATTAACAACTGGAACCTGTTCTTACTGAGAAGTTTTTTCACGTCAAAAGAAATTACCAACAAAGTGAAAAGGCAACCCACAAATTTAGAAAAAATCATGACAAATAAGTTCTCAGACAAAGGTCTGCTCTCTAAAATCTATAAAGAACTAAAAAACACTAGGGGCCCTAAATTTAAAGACCCAGTCCAGAAATGGGCATCCGAGATGAACACACACTTCTCAGAGAAAGAAATTAAAGACGCAAATAAATATATGAAAAACTGCTCCACATCACTAGCCATCCACGAAATGCAAATTAAAACAATGTTGAGATATCATCTCACCCCAGACAGAATGGCTATCATAAAGAAATCACTATCATAAATCACCCGAGCTGGTGAGATGGCTCAGTGGTCTAAAGCACCTACTTAGAACAAGTTTAGCAAAGCACGGGGACCTTGGTTCAATCCCCCAGCACCACATGCCAGCCAGACCCGCCCCCTGGTGGGCTGAGCTGGCCACAT
>NW_004525549.1:12960-14661 GCF_000260255.1 Octodon degus
CTTAACAGCCTAAGTTGTATGGTAATAACAATAAGCTTGTCTTCTGGGTAGTTAACAACCTAAGTTTGCAGATCAAAACTAGAGAGAAAGGAGGGCTTCAAGGAAAGTCAACATTTTGGCCCTAACCTTCTAAGGTCAATTAAGACTCAGGACATATGAGAACTTGCACTGTAACATCATGTAACTCTGCAGTGTTCCAAATTTTCTGATCAAGGAGATTATGGAGTTAAAGAGGAAAGTGAGCGATGATGTAGTGTGTGCCTAAGGAGAGTTCCATGGAGAGAAAACATTCTCTCAGGCTTTCACAGAGAGCACATTGGCCAAGCAACGGCCGTGACTCATCCACTTGGCTGACACTGACAAAGGTTCTACAATCTGAGGTGCAGGATCTTGGGATAAATCCTGAGGGGATTTCACTGACCTTATCAGACCCAAAAGCTACAACTCTTGTTGCATAGGTCCTGCTTTACCTTGGTCTTAACCATCCAACAGAAAAGTATAAAAACGAAATATAAAAAGTAAAGCCATGCTGTTATGTAGAGCTGTAGGGGACTCAGGTCAACAATTTCTGACATTGCCAGTCAAGCTGAAGACCCAATACTATTGTGGGCTACTGGACTCTTTTAGAATATTTTGCTGAGTTTACACACCTATAATATTCAAATAATGGAACTTAACCAAAGAAGGGTATACAGATCATTTTATCTGTGTATTCAAACTGGTTTGGAAGAGATATAGTTACATTCTCTTAATGAATAGAATGATTTGTTCTAATGGTGTTTGTCCATAGGATATCAAGTCCACATCTTGTACATCATTTAACCACTAGGAAGAATGTATACAGTGTCTTAATTATTGAAACTCTCCTACCGATTTGATATGCAACTGTCTCGTTGCTATTTGTTTATCAATAAAATTACGGGGAAAAAAACATATACTCATAAGTTAAATAAACCAGACACACATGTGTAAATATCGTATAGTTTCCCTAGTATAAGAACTCAAAAGAAGAAATACAAATCGAAAGGTAATACAAGTAATACAAGCAAAAGGAAAGCAGGATCTCAAGGACTAACTAATTAAGAGAGGGAAAAGAGAAGAGTTAGGAAATATGAATAAGTCAAGCCATACAGTTACATGTAGAAAATGGGCAAAGCAATGTTCCTGAGAATCTCAGAAGATTTTTTTTTTGGCAGAACCGGGAATTGAACTCAGGCCCTTCCACTTGCCAGGGAAGGGCTTATTCCACTGAGCCATCTCCCCGGCCCCTTCAGAAGATTTTTTAATCTCGCAGAAAATTGGAAAGATTTTCACCCTGACTAACTATATATACTGATACCTGTGAACTAAGCTACTACACTGCAGATCATAAATTGTAATAGTAGTTTCATTCTGGTCTTCTGAATATGGGCTGCTTGTCATGACATGCCAGTTGCCACTATGATGTCTCTCAGGTAGATGGTTGTTCAAAACGAAAGGGGTGGTGAATGAAAGCAAGAAACAGGAAAAGGAATATTGTGGGACTGTCCTGCTTCAAGGTTGTATATGGTGAGATTTTTGGACTTAGGTGTAAACATAAGAAGTATATAATTCTTTATGCCTATTTTAAAAATATATTCCAATTTTTAAATATTTTCTATCATATTCTGTAGGGACTTAAAGTTCAACATATCAATACTTGATGAAAAGTACCTGTTCCAT
>NW_004525550.1:0-500 GCF_000260255.1 Octodon degus
TTTTTTTGCTTAAATTGCAATTTATGTATTCTTCATTATAGATGAGGACTCTGTCCTGGAGAAAATTCTGTAATCTTAACAGGAACAAAGAGACATTTATGCTCCTAGGTGAAAGCATAATCTTTTTATCATTCAGAAATCAGAACTGACCAAGAAAGGAGGGAAAAATACGTTATTGACGGTAGTCTAAATGGTGTCAGTGTAATGGTCTTTCTGATCTCATTTTTACTAGGAGTCTGAAACCACATTGACCTGGTAACCTTAGACTTCATCATGTGCACATATTTTAAAAGTAAGTCATTCTCGATGACTTATTCATATGATCACCTATAAACCCCCATCACAGAGTCAAAATTACGTGTGTGAAATAAATGTTGTTATGCAATGTAAGACACATATTTTCACAGTATTTCCAATCTGTATAAATGAATTAATTCTGGTAACTTCTAAGAAAAGTTAAACTCTTCTTCCTCTTCCTCTTCCTCTTCCTCTTCCTCTTC
>NW_004525550.1:7440-10734 GCF_000260255.1 Octodon degus
GCTTCCACAAAGCTGTCAGCCTCAGGTTGCTGGAGTTCGAACCTCACAACTCTCCCGCTGGCCAAAAGTGCCCTGAAGGCATTCGAGGAACAACAACAACAACAAAAATCCTTATGGGGCTAGTGAGATGGCTCAGTGGTCTAAAGCACCTACTTAGAACAAGCTTAGCAAAGCCCAGGGACTGCGGTTCGATCCCCCAGCACCACATGCCAGCCCGCCCCGCCCTCTGGTGTGCTAAGCTGGCCACACACACACACACACACACACACACACACAAAAGAACCAATCCCCAATTGACAAGTCATTCTGCCTCTGTACTTTTTGCTTGCTTATCCCATATGAGCCCTGGACCACCAGGGATCAGGGCCTGATATTTTGGGAATGATCCCAATCAGTGCCTGTTGACGTAAAACAAATCTACCTCCAAATCTTGGGTGGTGTTTTAGTTTCTGCTTACCATTGCATCTGGCACATTGGCTGAAGGGACTGACTGTGCTGATCTCGTGGTCCTCACGGATGGAACAAGGACCTCTCCAGGTCTCAATGGGAAGGTGTACCCTTGAAATTTCTCTAGTCCCCTTGGTGTTTTGGAGGAGGAGTCCTGGCTCCCTGCTTCACTGGCTCCTGTTGGACTCCACAGAGAGGAAGACACAATCTGTTTGTCTGCCTGCCTGCCTGCTTGCCTGTCTGATTCTGGTAAGACTCCACTCCACACCACCACCCCAAGGCACTATAGTTAGTCTGTCAGTCCTGCTTAGCTTGAGTAGAAAGGAGATCTGATCAATTCTTGTTAGTCAGGACCACCAGCAAGTGAAAGCAGCTGCTATGTCTAACCTCTGAGTGTCTGCTGAATGTGTGAGTGAGTGGACAGACAGCACAGCAACAGGCTTCTCTGTCTGTGCACCAAGACTGGGAAGCACTGGTTGAGGTGGCAGATTTAGCTCTCAACTGCAGTGCTGTGATAATTGACATACGGCATAACAGAGGCCTCCCACCCTCCTTAGCTAGGTCGCTCCTAAGTCCCAAAGAGGGGTGTGGCCAGGAGGGCACCTGAATGACTGCTGTCTGAGGGGCACCTGTCCTTTGTTGCTGTTGTTCAAGGGTACACAACACACATATACGAGGTCAGACATGGACTTAATTAATCAAAACTTGCAGTTCCTGACTTCAGTGAAAGGGCTTTTATAGAGACAAAAATGAAACCAAATTGCTCCCTGAATCTCAAGAAAAAAGTAAGGAAGAAAAGAGACCCATTCTTCCTAAGAATTCCACCTTGGCAACCCTGTTGGCCACTGCAGTCACCCCAGCACCTGCAGCTTCCTCCCTCCTCCTGACTCATCTACTTCTATTCAACTGAACTGGCTGCAACTAGCCACTGCCTGCATTGAGTCATAGAGATCCCTCCTCCCACCTCTCCCCCTGAACCTCCTGCTTCATGGCTACATCTATCCTGGTCAGATGGTGTCATTTATTGTTCACCTGAGATGACTGTCAGCAGTTCCCTGTGAGCTCCACATTTTGACTGAGGAAAAATTAGACTGTCAGCCCTCATGAATAAATTTCCATGGCCTCTCTAAAGGTCACCTCACCTAGAAACAACCCAGTTGAGCACTTCTCAAAGATATCAAAAAAGGAGCAAAAAGCCCATCTGTTACCCAGAAATGTGACACAAAAAGCATCTGATGTCTGTAAAAAAAATCCAGTGTGATAGATGACTATATGCTTCAGCTATAAATTGTAAGGACTATGGACATGAAAGCATAAATGGTCATTCAGATTAAAAGTTAAGAACTCTCAAAGGCTTCAACCTGGATAATATGACAGCAATTTCATTAGTCTAATGGGCTCAGACTAGGTCCGATCAGGCTCCTTTCTTCAGCTGGGCCACTGGGAGCTCCTAGTACCATCTTTGGGGCAGCTAGGACCCTTGTATCTTGCCCCCTTCTGTCAGGCACAGACTTGCAGCCTAGGAGGACATCTCAGCAGACATGAGTTCCTGTAAGCAGTCAGCCTCCCTCTCATCTAACCCTGCACTTTCTCTAAGAGGAGGATTATGCCTGCATCAGTCTGAGACAGATAACCACAATCCTGAAGTTCTAAAAACTTCTTCCAGAGGTAAAGACTTCTTGCCTCTGGGCAACGAGGCCACTTCACAGCACCCTGATTTGCTGTTGGATGTCATGGGAAGTACAAAAAGGCACCCAGTCACACGTCAGCCTGATAGATATTAATCACTTGGACCAGATCTCCACGCCATCCACAATGCAGCCATCCCCTTGCATTCTGTAGTTCTCAACTCACATACCCTTTTTGGACTGTTACTTGATTGCCACAAAGGTTTGGGAACTCTCCCACTATTTTCAGGGAGGCCCTAGCAACAGATTTGACTCTGGGACAGCCTTTTTCTCTGTCATTTCCAGCTCCTTCATTGTTGCTGAGAAACAAAAAAAAAATGAGGTTTAAAAACTGTCTCAAAGTCATAAAGGCATAGGAGAAACATGTGGTGTGATGCTTGCAAAATAATGTTGAAATTTGTTTTGTGTTTTCATTTTATTTCATTTGATATAGAGATACATGTAAATTCAGAGGAAAAGGGCTATATTTTATAGGATGACAAGTTATATGGCCCTACACTAAATAATTATGTTATGTAATTGGCCTCTTTCTGAAACAATTTGTAATGGGATTGAAATTATTGCAAAATGTGTAATGGGGAAAGCAAATTAAAACTGTGTGATTTATTTTCTAAGTTGTTTCTGAATTTTGCTCTTAATAAATTTTGTATTTGAAAAAAAAACCCTGCAAAATGTCTAACTTCTGAAATATGTCTTTTCTGCCTATAAAGCCAGCTAAGGATCTCTGAACTGCCAATGCTGCCATGCTGGGTGGGATATAACAGACTTGTAATCCTCTAGGTTCCTAAAGGGCTGAGGCAAGAAGATCTCAAGTTAGAGGTTAATCTGGATTACATAGCAAGTACAAGGCCAGCTTCAGTTAATGTAGTGAGACCTTGTGTCACCCATCCCGCATGAATTAATCCATTAACCAATATGTAATAACTTGCTTTTCTTCTTCTGATCAGTTTTGGCTTGAAGTCTAGTATGTCTGAAAATAGAATAACTATTCCTAATTGTGTTTGGCTGAGAGTATTGTTTTCCATTCTTTCAGTTTTAGACTACAAATTTATTTTTAGATTAAATCTCTCTCACTGTCTTTGCTTTTTTGAGACAGAATCTTGTTCTGTAGTTTAGGCCAGCTTTGAACTCACTATGTAGTCCAGGCTAGCCTTGAACT
>NW_004525550.1:11139-12838 GCF_000260255.1 Octodon degus
TATCCCTTTTTAAAAGGTATCCTTAAGCATGTTTTGGAGTGAAGATCTGCTGGGCAGGAATTTCTTCAGGTACTCTTTGTCATGGAAAGACCTATGCTTTCAACAATTTTGAATGGGTTTTGCAGGCTATCTTAGGCTGAGCTGAAAATTGCTTTGCCTTTCTGCCTCCCAATTTTTCATTATCGCATATTTGCTAAACATAATGATGACATTTGTCATGTGGAATTTGTAACTGTACATAATATATCTTTATTCTTTATTCCCACTCCTTTCCCCATTTACATAAGATTTGTTTTAATTTTGGAATTTTTTTATTTAAAATTTTTTATTTTTTAAAGAGAGTACAAAATAGTATTAAAAGAGAAAAAAATTACAAGGGATACAGAATTTCACCTAACAAAGTAATATGAATATCACAGTATTTGCTTTAATGCATAGCGTTGTCCTCCAACCAGTTATTCACATTACCAGACACATGCATGCAAAGTGGAAGAAAGAAAAAAAGAAAGAAATGTATAAGAAGAGCAAAAGAAAAAAAAAAAGAAGAGCAAAAGTACAAACAATTGAAAAAAGGAAATAAAACAACTTAAGCATTATCTGCTCTTTTCCACAGACCAGAAGAAATCCATAGTACACTTGTTCAAATCATCCTGCTTACATATAGATACATCTCTTTTTCCCAAGCCCTGTCCTGCCCTTCTCCTCAACTCAGTAACTCTTTCCTTTTGAATTATTTCACTCTCTTTTCCCAGTATCCACTGAATCCTTCAAATTCCATTTTCTCTTTTAGGTTCTCACACTAAGGAGACAATACAATGTTTGCACATGCAGGTCTGACTTATTTCACTTAAGAGTATGGTCTCTAGTTGCATCCACTTAACAAAAAAAGATTCAAATTTATCTTGTTTTATAGCTGAATAATACTCCATTGTGTAAAAATGCCACATCTTAGACTAAGGAGATAGCTGAGACGTATAAGTGCCTGCCTGCTAAGCATAAAGCCCCAAGTTTGATCCCTCGTACTGCAAAAACAGAACAGAACGGAACAGAACAGAACAGAACAGAACAGAACAGAACAGAACAGAACAAAACAAACCCCACAACTTCTTTATCCATTCCTCAGTTCATGGGCATCTGGACAGTTTCCAGGATTTAGCTATGACAAATTGTGCTGCAATACACATGGGTGCACACATACTGCTGTGATATGATGTTTTCAGTTTTCTAGAAAAATACCCAGGAGGAGAAGAGCTAGCTTGAATGGGATCTCTGATCTTAACTTTTAAAGGAATCTCCAAACAGATTTCCATAGCGGTTGTTCCAGTTTGTACTTCCACCAACAGTGGAGAAGAGCTCCTTTTTCTCCATAACCACTCCAACATTTGTTATTGGCTGAACCTTGATGTTTGACATGATTTCTGGAGGAAGATAGAATCTTAATGTCATTTTAATTTGCATTTCTTGAATGATCAATGATGTTGAACATTTTTTTCATATATTTACTTGCCATTTGTATTTCTTCATCTGAAAAGTGTATATCCAACTCAGATTCCCATTTTTGGATTGGGTCTTTGAATTTGGGGGTCGTGATTTTTAAAAGAATTTATAAAAATTCTTTATATGTTTTAGATAGAAGACCTTTGCTGGAGGGACAGTTGGCTATAATTTTTTCCCAGTTTATGGGTTTTCTTTTTACTCT
>NW_004525551.1:0-3422 GCF_000260255.1 Octodon degus
ATGGCTGACACTAAAAAAGCTTGTACAATCTGAGGTACAGGATCTCAGGATAAATCCTGAGGGGATTTCACTGACCTTCTCAGACCCAAAAGCTACAACTCTTGTTGCATAGGTTCTGCTTTACCTTGGTCTTAACCATCCAGCAGAAAAGTATAAAAACGAAGTATAAGAAGTAAAGCCATGGTGTTATGCTGAGCTGTAGGGGACTCAGGTCAATAATTTCTAACATTGCCAGTGAAGCAGAAGAGCCAATAATATAATGGACTACTGAACTCTTTTAGAATATTTTGCTGAGTTTACTCACCTATAATATTTAAATGATGAAACTTAACCAAAAAAGTAGATACAGATGAATGTCCATTTTGTATCTGTGTATTCAAAGTCGTTAGGATAGATATATAGTTACATTCTCTTAATGAGTAGAGGGATTTGTTCTAATGTTGTTTTTAAATAGGATATCAAGTGCACATCTTGTAAAGCAATTAAACACTAGGAAGAATGCATTCAATGTGTTAATTATTGAAGCTCTCCTACCAATTTGGTTTGAAACTGTCTCATTGCTATTTGTTTCTCAATAAAATTATGAAAAAAAAGTTAAAAGCTACAAATAAAAAATAAATAAATAAATGGATGCCAGTTGAGACTATACTGATAAGTTAGATAAATCAGACTTGTATGTATAAACATCATATTATCTCCCTAGTGTAAAGAAAAGAAGGAAGGAAAACATAAAAAAAAACCAAAAAAATGAAGAATTTGTAATAGCTAAACCTTGGAAGCAAACCAAATGTCTATCAATGTGCTGATAAAAATATGTATGT
Source organism: Octodon degus (assembly GCF_000260255.1). Taxonomy (NCBI): domain Eukaryota; kingdom Metazoa; phylum Chordata; class Mammalia; order Rodentia; family Octodontidae; genus Octodon; species Octodon degus. The sequence continues at coordinate 822 of NW_004525551.1, forward strand.
ATGTATATATATATGGTGTGTGTGTGTGTGTGTGTGTGTGTGTGTGTGATAGCTAAGATAATTATACTACTCATTTCTATGATTTCATTGAAAGGAAAGATTTATGTTTATATTTTTTGATCAATTTTGCATGCCTATATCTTATAATCTGAGGAACTACTTGTATTAACTCTTATTACTCTCCTATTGTGTTGAAATTTTATTACTGTTTTTTTTCACTTTTTTAATTATTTTTTTCTCTTAAAATACCAAGAGCCTTTTAGGCTACAGAGATAAACTGGGTCAATTTGGGGATTCTGGGTCTCATTTTAAGAATTTGCATGGCTAGCTGATTTCTACCTTTTTAGATTAGCCTTGCTGTGCTCTGGGGAGATGGATTAGAAGAAGGGAAGGTTGGAAACAGCGAAATCCAACTAGATGCCTGTTTAGGAGACACTATAGTGATTTAAACCAGGGTGGTAGTAAGTAATGTAGAGATGACCAGAAATATATGTGTGGGTATGTGTGAATGTTATGTCGGATAGTTCCCAATATACATCATTGAGTGAAAGGTAAGATTTATTGAAACAAAGAATACATTTTTGGTATGCTAGATTAAACTAAATTAGCCCAAATTATTTACTGTAGTTTCAAGCAAGGGATATAAACACATGCTGTGTTTTTATATCCATTAAATCTCTTTTTTGCTTTCTCAGAAGCCTGAACAGGACTACAAGACACTATAGCCTCATTATGGTCAATAGAAGCAGCAGCCAGAATGGTGCCTGAGGCAGCAGTCTTCTAAAAGACAAGGGAAGATGCTCAAGAAGGTGGATGGAGAAAGAACTCCTGGGTCTTGGCAAAGACAGTGAGTTAACTTCCTGGGCCTCTGTCTGTTCACCTCTCATCTGGTCAGGCTTGTACTATAATAAAACACTAGATTGGATGGCTCAGAACAATAGAAATGAATTGTTTCACAGTTCTGAGGTATAGGTGTCAAGGAGTCATCAGCAATAGTCTTCCTATGAGGACACTAAGAAGGATTTTTCCTAACTGGTGGTTGCACAAATTGTTTGCTTTATAGATTGTCATCTTTTCCCTGTTTCTCTTTATCTTCCCTCCATGCATCTGTCTCTTTGTTCAGATTTTTCTTTTAATGAAGACATCATTTTATTTATTTATTTATTTATTTATTTATTTATTTATTTTTGGCAGAACCGGGGATTGAACTCAGACCCTTGTGCTTGCCAGGGAAGTACTTATTTCAGTGAGCCATCTCCCCAGCCCTGAAGATATCATTTTTATTGAGCTAGAGCCTAACTTAATGACTTCATTCTAACTTGACTACCTCCAAATAAGGTCACATTCTAAGGGCTGGGGGTTAGACATTCAAAACACCTTTCTTAAGAGACACAGTTCAACACTTAGTAGGACAAAAGCCAGATTATAGAAACACATGTAGCATATGTACAAGGTAGCATGAAATTAAAAGACCAGGACTTCTTGGAAACATGTAAGAGGGGCTCTGGCTTTGCATATGCTGCTACTGTAGGAAGTCAAGTCAAGTTTACCTAAATTTTGAGGAGTCAGGGAAGCCTTGATATGAGATCTGGGCTGCAGAAATACGGGAGGTAGCAAGGACACTATTTCTGAAAGGAACACACTCTTTGATGGAGTCATAAATATCCTCACCCAGGCACTCAGTGAGATAGCTTAGTGGACTAACGTGCCTGCTTAGGCAAGCTTAGGTGGGTGCAGGGACCAAGGTTCGATCCCCAGCACCACATGCCACACCAGCCCTGCCCCCAGGGGGGCTGAGCTGGCCAGAGTCCAGGCATGGTGGCTCATGCCTGTAATCCCAGTGCTGGGGAGGCTGAAACCAAAAGGATCACCACAAGTCCAAGCTGCGTAGTGAGACCCTGTAACAACCAAGTACATTTAAAAAGAAAAATCCTCACCCAGTGGGGAGGATTCAGGGTCCAGAGAACAGCTATATCAACAACAAAATTTTCAAATATTTTGAATATTGATATGCAAAGGCTTTTCCAGCTGCCACCATGAAACATAAAATATAATTTTGCATCATGGTACAGCTGTATCACCAAAGAGTAGGGAAGGAAACCTAGATGATGCATATAGACTAAACACACGTAGAAGGGCATCTGGGAAACAAAAAACAGTTGGCATGGAGTTGATTTTTCTTAGCACTGTCAAAGGTAGGGGATAGTGATTCTAGATGTACAGTCTCATTGTTAACTACAAGTGGACCAGTAGTTTCATTCGGCACTTCTTGCCCCTGTTGATCCCAGTGACACTCCAGTGTGGTGGGGATCCCTCCTTGTGTGGCTCAGTTCTAATCACTTTCCAGACAATTCTTTTTTTAAAAAAATATATTTTTATTAAGAAAGAAGTAGCAATGAGACAGTTTCAAAACAGGTTAGTAGGACAGTAACAATAATTAATACATTGCATATTGTTGGCTTTGTAGTAGTTATTCATAGTACAAGATGCAGACATATGTTATCTAAACACTATTAGTTCAAAACTTCTCATTGAACTAAGAGAAAGTAGCTGTACATCTATGCTTACTATTTTGTATATACAGACATATATATTTTTTTT
>NW_004525551.1:4292-14572 GCF_000260255.1 Octodon degus
TTTGGAAACGAAGAGACTGACCCAGGGCCACACCTGGGTTTTATTCAGCTGAGAAGGAGGAATGGCTTGAGGAAGAGAATTGTGAAAAGTAGGTGATTACTGTGAACTGGGCTAGGTGGGTGGTCTGCACTTACCTCTGTCATATGCAGAGAGAGTAATTTGCATTATGGTATTGAGATAGTGTCTAATGTTTTGAAGGTCTGGTGCTGCAGCTCTGATGTGCAATCTTTCAAGCTCCAGGAAGTCATAGCCTCTATCTCGAGGCTTGATCCCAGCCAACAGAGTGGAGCACTGGCTCTTCGTCCTGTCTCAGCCCGGCTCATATCAGAGAGCAGCAGGTGTCTGTTATCAGGAAACACAAATGCCATCTTCAAAATTAGCACCAGCACCTTGGCTAGAGCAATATACATTGCTTAAGGCTAATTGAAAGGATAAAGAGAAGTCCTAGCCAGCTCTGTACATATCAGTACAAGGAAATAGGGTCAGGCTTAACCAAAATGAAGATAATTGCTCTTCTTTCAAAGAGAGCTGTTCAGGTGGTCCTCCACACAAGCCTTCCCAGATTTGTACTTTGCTCACCTCTGATGCTCTTATTATAGACTGCTAATTATTTAGAAGTATTTTAGGCAGTCAGACTGAGATAGGCCCTCAGAAAAGGTGAGTGTAGAAGACAACTGTGACTGGGGGCCCATTAGTTTAAGATCAGGCCTCAGGACAAACAGAAATGGTTACTCACACATACTTCCCCTAAGGATAAACAGCAGTGATTGATATTCTATTATTTTTAATGTGTTTGGTACAGGGTCTTACTACACAGCTCAGACTCATAGTGATCTTCCTGTTCTCAACCTCCTCAGGGTTGGGATTACAGGGATGTGTCACCACACCCTAACTAGTGATTTATATTCTAAATAGGCATCAGTCACCCTGGATGGAGGATGAAAGTCTCTCTGTCCCCTTCCTTCCAGGAAAAGTCTTTGTTCTATCCCTACGTACTTGCTATGTGACTTGTTTCCCCATTTGGTCCTCATTTAATTAATATTATCTAAATGATTAGACTCATAATCTTATTGGGTGACCATAATTGTTTTTTTTTTTTTTTTTAAACTCAGGCCCTTGTGCTTGAAAGGCATACGCTTACTCTACTGTGCCATCTCCCCGGCCCCCAAGGTGACCATCGTTTTGTATCACCTACCTTGTGACTTCCCATTGGATCAATGCTATCTAAGCAACTATCCTTGTAATCTTAGTTGATTTTAGTTTTGTCCCACCTTATAATCACCTCACCTTGTGGCTTTGCTCTATAAAACTCCCTTGAGAAGCAGGGTCCCCAGGACCACCCACTCAAAGAAGGACCTTCTTCTCTCCTTTAGACAGAAGCTTTCTTTCTCTCAATAGATACATCCTACTCTTAACCTCCATTGTCTCTAGAATTCATTATTTGATTTTAGGGAACATGAACTCTGTATCAGACATCTAGCAGGTTGGGAGTTATATTTACCACTATATAATACTTCTAATACTTTTACCCTTGTCATACCTGTTCTTGCATCAGTTTTTGAATTCATATTCTTGGGCACATGTGTGCACACACACTCAAGTTAATTCTTCTGGGATCTTTCTTTGGTTTAAGACTGGAAATTGCCATCTTTTTCCATTTGTCTGCTTATCTTTAACCAGTATGGAAGGAGACACAGATGATATATGTGAACGTCACACAAACCACTTCAGTGAGTTGTCTCAATTTAGAGGCTAGCAGGTTTTTTTTTTTTTTTTAGTTTTTTTTTGTCACAGGATACATAGAAAACATTTAGTCTTTGCAAGCCACAGGATATCCAATGCAGTTACTCAGCTCTGCAGTTATAGTACACAAGCAACCATAGATTATATGCAAAATAATAAGCATTACTGTGTATTAATAAATCTTTATTCATAAAGTAAACAATAGGCTAAATTTAGCCCAATGGTCATAATTTGCTGTATCCCTGATATATAAGCTATTTATTTAAGGAAATGGAACTCCCAACCTGTGAGGTACCTGGGATGAGTTCCTGTTCTCTAAAATCAAAGAATGAATTTTAGGAACAAGCAGAAGTTAAGAGCAGAATATAATTATTGGGGGAAAGAAAGCTCCTGTCCAAGAGAGGGACAGAAGGGGAACTCAAGTGGATTGCCCCAGGATGCTGTCTCTTCCCAAGATTTTTTTAGAGTAAGACCATGTGGTGAGGTGGGTCTAAAATGGCAAACATGGGAACTTGCTTAGGTGGGCATGAGTTGAGACAAAACTATGGTCAACCAATGAGATTACAAGCACCATTGCTCAGGTAAAATTGATTAGATCTAGTGCCAAATGAGGAAGCAAGTCACACAGCAAGTAGTCATGAATATAGGATGGGGTCTTTTCCTGTTGGGGGTTGTGACTCTTTTACCAACTTACTTAGATACCTACTTAGAATATCAATCCCTGATGCCCTTCTCTAGGGAAGTACGTGGATACATTTGTTTACTGTTTTGTCTTGAGAACTGGCCCATAAGTGGAGTGTTTGTCTCTTCCAAAGTTGCAAAGTGATCTTGTCTTCCATGTTGTCTCCTTGAGGGCCTAACCCTGTTTGACTGCGTGTAATATTTCTATCTAATTTAGCTACCTACAACACTATAACTTGCCTGTTTTGCTCATTTTGTCCTCTGTTACTTCCACTTCCTCCCCAACTCCTCCTCTCATATTGCTGAGCATAAAGCACCATACTTTAATATGTGATTAGGACACTAATCACCACTGGATTAACCAATAAGAGTTAGTCTGTATACCTGATTAACAAGCCTAAATTTCAATGTCCATGGGAGCTTCTTGGGTAAAAAAAATTAGAGAGACTAGATACCAAAGGGCTAATACTTTCATCAGCTATCATTTAGATAGTTTATACGTTTTCCTCTCTAAAATAGAGGACCTCACCTCAACCCAGTGACAAAATCTGGGTGTTAGCCATCATTAGCTAACTTGTGAAACACTACTCCTTGCTTAAGAATCCTGGCTTTTATTTGCTATGGCAGCACAGTAAATAGAGAAGATATAAATCTTCCAAGGGCAGGGAGAAATCTGTCTGTAATGCATGATGGTTAATGTCTGGGACCAAGGGCAGGGAGTGAGATTATCCTGGAATGCATATTGGTCAAGGTCTGGGACCCAGTTCTTGGCAGTGGTATCTGGAGGAAATGTTCTTGTTGCTTCTTGTAAAGATTTTTTCCCCTTCAATATAAGAAAGAAAGAGGAAGACAGTGATGTTAAGCTCAACTGTTATAGGTAATATCACTAAGCTTCTCTTCTGGAGGATTAACAACTTAAGTTTTAAGACCAAAAAATTAGAGAAAAAGAAGAGCTACAAGGATAGCCAACATTGTGGCCCTAGCCCTTCAAGATCAGTGAGGACTCAGGACATAAGAGAACCTATATTGTAACATCTTGTAACTCAGTGAAGTCCCAAATTTTCTGATCAAGGAGATTCCTTTCTGGGGCCACAGAGGAAAGTGATGGACAATGTAGAGTGTGTCCAAGGAGAGTCACATGGAGAGAAAGGATTCTCTAAGGCTTTCACAGAAAGCAAATTGGTCAAGCAATGGCCGTGACTCATCCACATAGCTGACACTGACAAACGATCTACAAACTGTGGCACATGGTTTCAGGGTAAATCCTAAGGGGATTTGACTGATGTTATCCGATACAGAAGTTCCATTTTTTGTTATATAGGTCTTGCTTTATCTTAGTCTTAACCATCCAGCAGAAAGGTATAAAAATGAGGTATGAAAAGTAAAGCAACATTAGTATGCTGAGCTGTAAAAAGCTCAAGTTAGCAACTTCTGACTTTGCCAGTTCTGCAGATAACCCACTACTATTATAGACTACTGGACTATATTGGATTATTTTGCTGAATTCACACACCTACAATATTTGAATGGCAATAGAATACACATCTTTGACAAAAGTAAACAAAAAAGGAGGATATAAATGAAGGACAATTTTGTAGTGAAAAAAATACATATATCTGTATATAAGAAAATAGTTAGGATAGATATACAATTACTTTCTCATAGTTCAATGAGAAGAAAGATTTGTACTAATAGTGTATAGACAGGATATCATGTCTGTGTCTTGTACTATGAATAACTACTACAAAGACAACAATATGGAATATATTAATTATCATAACTATCCTACTAACTTGTTTTGAAACTGTCTCATTACTATTTCTTTCTCAATAAAATTAATTTTAAAAAAAGAAAAAAGAGAAACACAAACATGCCTAAAATTAACTGTCATTGTATGAACAATATTGTTATGCAATATGGGATACTATGCCCATGCCAGTCTTAGTACTATGAAGAGAGATGTAATTAATACTTTAATATTGGTGGAAGGAAAGAATGAGGTTATGGCTTGGATCTGAAAGTTCTCCAATGTCTTTATATTGAAGTCTTGGTCCCTAGCCTAGGGTATAGTTGGGAGGTAATAGAACTGATGGGTCTGTGCCCATCCAATGGTCAGCTGGGTCATCGTGGCTCTAAGTCAACGTGGCCTGGGGGTCCCAAAACCAAGGACTAGCTGCTCTCAGACTGACTTCCACTTTCTTTTCCCTGGTTAACTGGGAACTTTCTCTTTGTTCTTAAGCACAAGCCAAGCTTTCCCCAAACAGTGCCTATTATAACACCATACAGCCCGAGCAAACTCCACCCTGAACCCAGGCCAGTGGTGAATTCTTTGTTTCCCTGCCTCCTCCTCCACCAGCTTTGCATCTCTTCCATACCCCTCCTGTGCTGAGCACTAAAGGTTTTCTTTACTTCTCTCCTACTTCTCTTTCACACCAGAGGAAGGAACCTTACAAGAACCTTTAGGATGTGAGCCCAAGTGTAAGGACATTGTATCACTGGGGGCCACCCTTGGAAAGGGTACTGGGGCCCTGGCCCTTTCCTTTCCTATTTGCTTCCTGGGCACCACAATGTGAACAGCTTTGTTCTACCTGTGTTTCCCACCACAATCTTCTGCCCCACCACAGGCTCCAGAGGATTAAGGCCAGCCAACCGAGGCCTGAAATGTTTCTCTTTTTTGTCATTTTGTGACAGAGTTTCACAGTGCAGTTCAGGCTGCCCTTGAACTCACTTTGTAGCCCAGGCTGGCCTTGAAATCACAGAGGTCCTCCTGACTCAACCTCTCTAGGCCTAGGATGACAGGCATATGACACCACCTCTGCATTTGTTCTCTTTGAAGTTCATTTTCTTAGGCATTTGTCACATCAATCCAAAGCTAACACAAATGGCAAGAGGATTTGATTCTGGGGAGCTGTCTCACCTTCTCTTAGGAGAAGAATATATGTTGCGTATTAGTCTTTTAAACTCTAAATAATTCAACATTCTGAAACACATCTGGCCTCAAGGGTTTCGAATAATGGATCCTGGAATTGTACTATAATTTGTATCATACATTGGGAAATAAAATCCCATTTCTAGGGTGAAAAGAGCCCCGTGTTCCAGAAAAGCACATTTTCTGTATAATAACAAAGACTTCCTCTTGCTAGTAACACCCCAGAGCCTCTGCCTTCCTGAGCTGAAGTCTACAAAAGAAAGAAATTGCTAGTACTACCCATGAGAATTCAGAGGTAGCTTCTTCCTTGGTCCACATCTGATTTTATAAAAAAAACTCTGCAAGGGTAAGAGTAGTCTGTAGTCCCCTTCCTTCTTCAATATACCACAGAGAGCTGCAGGCAAGCAGTGTAGGCATAGAGATAGTAGCTCTCCTCTGTTCTGACCCTTTGTGCAATGGAAATATACAAAGATAACATGTGATTTATCACTTCCCAATTCATCTTGTACTAAAAAATCAGTACACGTGCTCAGCTGATAAGATCTGTTTTAATAAGGCCTGTATGCTTTGGGTGGCCTACAAGGAATCTAAAGGGCAGTAAATTGCATCTTGGAAAGGCAGGCTTTTTGGAAATGTGTCTGCATCAGGACTCTGGGGGATTTAAATGCAGAGGGATTTGCAAGGTTTGCATTTTTCATTCATTAAGGCAGGGCTGCTGCCAAACTGCTCTTCCTGTTAGTCATGCAGGGAGGAGCGCTCAACACTGTGGGCCACTCATAAATTACCATGTGGCCCAGAGCAGCCCAACTGTAATACCAAGGGAAACATAGATCTTGGCTCGAGCCTTATGAACAATTTGTGAGAAATCCATAAGCATTGAAAAATAACATGTTTACAGAGGGGTGAGAGACTAAGCCTATCCTTAAGTTCAGCCAACCAAGAATTAAGCTCGACTTTTGTCTAAACCAGTTGTGAGAACCCCAGAATTAGATGGCTGTAAGTAATCTATTTTTGTAGCACCCCATAAAAGAGTTAATACCACTAAATGGTACTTTAGTCTTGATCTGTGATTCTTATCCTTTTTTCTTTTTGGATTCTTTTTAGAGTCTAAAGAAAGCTCTGGACCTTCTGACCAGAAATTGCCCACAAATTCAATCATATGCACAGTTACGCATATGATTTCAGGAAGCTTGTGGCTACGCTGAGGCTCATCCATACATCTCAGGTAAGAATCCTCCCTCTTCATACTAGAAGCTCTTTCACGGTGACAATTGTGTGTAATTGTGAGCTCCAACTGTGTCTCATCTGCACAGCAGCCCTCCTGTTTCTGCCATACACTGTGTTACATACTCAGCAGTTCTAGGGTTTCTTGACATGAACTTGCAGTAATAAAGCGTCTATTTTTATAATGTTCTTTTAAATGTCCATGATGTTTATTTGGTTACAAATGCAGAATCTTTTCTTTAAATAACTTCTACAGTAGATCATAACATACCCTGGATATAGGAAAAGGAAAAATATTTCCTGCTCTCTAGCTCCAGAATCATCCCAAACCAGATTTACACTTAGGTGAACCTGAACGTGTCATGGGCACTACTGGCAATGGCCCACTCAGTGTCTGACTTCTGCTTCTTGTGATCTTCAGCTTTTCTTGCAACACCTTCCTGGAGCTGCAGAAAAAAGGTTTCTGCAAGCATTCCCTTGAGCAATTCCAGGGAGCAAGCACCATTCACACACAAAAGCATATGCTTTGAGTCTTCACCCAACATGGGTTATAACTGCCACTGAGTCCTTACTGTGCTGGGAACATGAATTATCTTCACCATATCCAGCAGGATAGATGCTGCCTCCATTATTCATTTGAGGACACGAAGGCCAAGAAAGCTAAAGTAATGTGTGCAGTCATAAGCTTACTAAGTGACAGGGTCACAATTTGAACCCAGAATTTTTTGACTTTAAAACCCTGCAGGTAGCTATGATATTGACCCTCTCAACTGTGGATTGCAAATCTGTCAAATATAATATTAGAGAAGTGGGCAAAGCAGAGATCTATTATTCTCCCTTCTTAGGAGACTGATCTGAGATCTCTAAGGAGCTGATACTTTCAAATCAGGTCATGCACTCCCACCAGGAGGCATCTGTGGGTGCAGCTCTTACTACTGAAAGGAATTAAAGATGAATTGTTAACTCCAAACATAGTGTGTTCCCAGGAAAAGCTGTGATGTAGATGAGTGTTGTCTTAGGTCCCTCTTCCCAGCCTTTTTTTCCTCCTTCTCACACTTGGGTAGCAGCCCTCTATTCATTGGTGAAAGTGCCCTGATGGAAAGGAGAGTTCAGGTGTTTTCTCACTGGTCTGTAAAGAAGTGGAAGTAGCTCACTGCACTGGCTTCCACTGCCCTGTAACAAAGAGAGGGGACAGGAGGAAAGGGTATTGAGGCTGAGATATTTGGAACCTGATAAAGCTGTGTACTGCAAGCTGGAGGTGGGGGTCAAGTTAAAAGGAGTGTCTTCTCTTTACTGGGATCTGATTCATACAGCAGATGCCCCTGTGGACTCATGGTTAGAGAAGAATTTGTTCTTTAGGCTGAGAGTATGTACGTCTGCCAACTTGGATGCTTGAATATTTAACCAGTTTTTTAAAAATGTTTTATTTTATTTTATTATATTTTATTTTGGGGATAGCAGGGTCCTCCTATAAACTCACCTATGGAGCAAAGTGTGGCCTTAAACTCACCAGGGTGTGCACCATCAGGCTTAGCTTCTTTTGTTAAAAAAAAAATCTTTATTCATTTATTTATTTACTTGGTACAGGGCTGGAGCTTGAACCCAGGATGTTGCTACTGCTAAGTATGTTATCTGCTGCTGAACTATTCCCTAACCCTAGCTTGAGTTTCTAGCAAGCCTGTCCCCTGGGAAAACCAAACAACCACGACCAAAGTCCAGACCATGTAGTGAAAAAGTTAGAGAAGCAACAACAGGTTCTGTTCAGTATTACACTTGTTAGGGCTTAGACAATGAAAATAGATCACTGAGATTATGCTAGAGTTTCTGTCCTAACAAAGGGAGGTCGTATGTGCATGGAGCAGAGCCATGGTCAGCAGAAGGCACTTGGTGGATGGAAAGGAAGAAGGCTGTGTTGGTATACACTGCCTGGCAACATCTAGGACAGAAGGACCAGCCTTCCCTTACCTCACATCACCCCTGAAGAGCAGCCAGGACCTCCTGACAATTGCTGTGACCCTGCACAAACGGGCCATAAAGCCTTCTTGTCAGGGGTATAGACCACTGCAGAGTGCTGCCCCTCCACACAGGGGGCTGAGCCCCTAGCCCTAGTAGGCAGTGGTGGTATAGGAAGCAATCTTTAGCACCAGTACTTGGGAGATGCTGTGTGGTGGGGATAATACATCTCATGCAATGCAGACTACAAAATTACTTAGTTAGATTCAAAGGCCCCTGGGGGTAATTGGGTAACACTGGAAAATTTATCATGGAGAATCTTTCCTACTCCTACTGAGAACCATATTTTGCTTGAGATAAAAAAAAAAAAAATTGGACTATTCTGCACCTTTGCTCAGCAGGGACTGTGAAACCCCAGGACACTAGGCACTTTTGCTGGAAGTCTACAGGTGGAAAATGTCACCAACTAGAGATAATGTGTGTGGGGGAGCTAGATGTAGAGCTTTATTAGAGAGACTGACCTAAAGGCCAGCAAGCAAGTCAGTGTAGGGGCCAAACAGTCCTGACTGACTTCTGTTACTTCTGTTTTTGCGTGGAGAGCAGTACTGCTTTCACCCTTCTGAATGGGGATTCTCTCTTCTGGGCAGGATTACAGCTCACTGAAGGGAAAGTGTGGTAAGGAGATGCTGAGGTTCATATTCAAAACAAGGCACAGAGTCCTGGAAGATACTAAAAGTTTATAAAGTGCCTTCTGCAAAGAGAAATATTCTGGGATTATTTTTCCTCTCTGCCTTTTTATAGTTTTCCTCCCAACATCCATCAAAAAACACATTTACTGAACATCTGTGTTCAGGTGCTGTGCCAGTCCTCGCTAAAAGTACAAGCTTAGGCAGAGGGCAGACCACGGTTCCTTTCCTAGTAGGAGTTCTCACAGGGAGAATACAAAAGGGGCAGAACACAGGTCACTATGACACAAGACCCACCAGGTTCACACACAGAGAGGGGAATCTGACCTTGTTGGGGGGAACCAAGAAAGACATCCTGAAGAAAGTAATGTTTGAGATAACCTTGAGAAACAAATAACATTCAGTTAGTGGAAGGAAGATCAAAGGTTGGATCTACATCTGCCAGCAGGAGGCTTCACCTAGGCAGAGGTGTAGGCTCTGAAGGCCAGGGGTGAGTCATAGCTAGGTGACCAGTGGGACTGAAGTACTGGTAGGACTTCTGGAGCAGTGACTGGTGTTTTAATTATCACTTCTGACATCACTGATATGATCTGTTTGCTACAGCATTAATCTCTGGAAGCAGTAGCAGGGCAAGACACAGATCAGGTGATAAAGTCCAGGGAGAGAGTTTTCTCATCCTTGGCTGCTTTTTTCCTCTTCTCACTATTCATAATTTCCTGTTCCTTCTGTTTCCAACTGTTACAGGAAGCAAACTTCACTGTCCACACCAGTAGGATTCTGTGTTCATTCCACTCGGATGATAGAACACTGAGGTTTTAAGTACATAGTCCATTTTTCCTTAATGATCAGTAAAAGACACTTACTGTAACTTTTTCTGAAGGCATAAATACCACATTTAACATTCCAATTTCTCCATATTGCAGTGGTAGAGCTAGCCATAACATATTCTAGTGCTAAACATTCATAAGATCTACCAGAAATTCAACAAGCCTAAGCAAATAACGTGTCTAAACAAAGAACATTTTGACTAATTTACATTAAAATTTGAAACAGTTTTCTGATTA
>NW_004525552.1:0-1013 GCF_000260255.1 Octodon degus
CCTTTTCCCCTTTCCTCAATCTCTTCTTCCCCCATCCATTTGACAAAGATCTCCCTACTTTCTATTTATTGTTTATTTTGCTTTCTCACTCTCTCTCTGTTTCTCTCAACCTCTCTGTCTCTCTGTGTCTTGCTATCTCTTTCTCTGTCTCTATAATCTAATATATCTATATCTAATCTATAATCTAATATATCTAGGTATATTTTTCCACATAAAAGAAACTTTGTAAAATTTAAGCTGTGTCAAGAACTAACAAATCTTATAGGATCTGTAAGGAAAAAAGGAACAATACAGTTGTGAAAGTATAAAACAGTAAAACCACTATGGAAATCACAGTAGAGATTCCTCAAAAAGCAAGTATTAAAGGCTTCATTTGATTCAGCTATTTCCCTCCTGATTATCTTTCCAGGTGAATTAAAAACATCATACCACGGTGAAATACTTGCTCCTTTGTTTATAGCAACGCAATTTATGGTAGCTAAATCTTGGAAACAACCCGAATGTACATCAACACCAACTGAAGAATGGATAAAAAAAGATGTGTCATTTTTATTCACTAGAGTACTGCTGAGTGATAGACAAGGATAAACTTGAGACTTTTATAGGTAAATAGATGTAGCTTGAGACCACTCTCATAACTGAACTAAATCAGACTCACGTGTAAACATCATAGTTTCTCTCTGATGTGATAAGCTAAAAGAGTAAATACTGTCTAAAATGCACAATAGATATTGAGAAATGGAAGAAATTGTTGAAAAGAAAAAGAATCTAGGATCTGTGAAAGGAGTAAGGATGAAAGGGAAAAGAGAAAAATGAAAACTAGCGATACTCCTAGTGTCTCTTGGTTCACTAAAAAAGAAGCTTTGTACTAATAACAGTGGGTCAATTTTTAATGTTCCTATCTTGTACTCTCAGTATCTACTGTAAAGATAACAATTTGCAATGTTTATTGTTATTCTTCCACTACTTTAAGAAATTTTGTTTTACCTTTTTTCCATAAAATAATAAAAAAA
>NW_004525552.1:2353-3314 GCF_000260255.1 Octodon degus
CTATTATGACTGATCTGTAAATTCTTTCTTCATTTTTATTTTGGACAGTTTTCATTGTTATAGTCAGTTATGTTTGTAAATAATTCATTTGTAAATAATTTGCAGTCTATTAAAAAATAAATAAATAAATAAAAAGAAAAAAGGGTACTAAAAGAAAAAAGAGACAGGAAAAAATGTCACAGGGTTGTCCTGCTACAATGCTGTATATGGTTAGATTTCTAAAATTCTATGTAAAAATATGTAATTGTTTAATCATATTTTTTAAATTTTTGGCTTTTTAATTTTTTTCTCCATATTCTGTAGTGAATTAAAGTTTAACATATCAATACTAGATGGAAAATACCTGTTCCATGTATGCCTACGAGGCTTGATATTCAGACAGTGAGGGTAAACCCAACTACTTATGTTGTAATGTAATAATAAGTTTCTCTTCTTGAGGTTTAACAACCTAAGTTTGCAGACCAAAAATTAGAGAAAAAGAAGGGCTGCCAAGACAGCCAACATTGTGGCCCTAACCTTTCAAGGTCAGTGAAGACACAGGACATAGGAGAACCTATACTGTAACATCATATAACTCAGTTGTGTCCCAAATTTTCTAATCAAGGAGATTATGGGGCCACACAGCAATGTGATCGATGATGCAGAGTGTGCCTAAGGAGAGTCACATGGAGAGAAATCACTCTCTCAGGCTTTCATGTAGAGCAAATTCGTCAAGCAATGGCCATGACTCATCCAAATGGCTGACACTCACAAAGAATCAGCAAACTGCGGTACAGGGTTACAGGATAAATTCTGAGGGGACTTGACTGACATTATCACATACAAATCTTACATTTCTTGTTATATAGGTCTTCTTTATCTTGCTTTTAACAATCTATCAGAAAAGTATAAAAACAAGGGATAAAGAATATGCTGAGCTTTGAAAGGCTCAAGTCAACAACTTCTGACATTGCCAGCTCTA
>NW_004525552.1:5106-6424 GCF_000260255.1 Octodon degus
AACCATTTCTGCGCAGTGCCTGGCTGTGTTGACAGGCCACGTCCTGTGCATACTGGGTTTGCCAACCCAAAGCCCTACAGCAATGCCACCCCTAAGGAAGAAACCAGCTCTTGTTGAGACCTTGTTGATTAGAGACTCCAGAGACCCTCAGCTTTGTTCTTTGAATCCTTCAATTAAGAACGTTCATTGTTACATTTACTTTCCTGACAAGGAAATGGCGGTCTGGAAGCTGCAGGCCACTACACAGACCATTTCTAAGTGCTGAGAGCACACGGGGACCTGGTACTGGCACATACGTGGTCCCACGCCCAGGGCCTCACACAGCCCAAACTCAGGTTTTCCCTGCTCCGAAAATTAGCCATGACTGAGCCTCCCTGTATGCAGGCACCACTACCCCGTAATATACCTAGTAGTGGGGGAAATGCCACAGACTGAAAATGAGGAAGCTTAGAGAGAGATGCTAATTTCAGGACATCACTGAGAATGACAATCAGGCATTAGACTGAGGTCAGCCAGCACCAAACTCAGGGGCATCCTATACAGTGGCCCTGCAAAAGGAACAATCACTGAAATTTCTTTCCATGGAAGAGCTGGTGGACTCAGATACTAAGGAAAAATGTAAGCCATGAAGGGGAAGGTTTAGCACATGAAACCCCCACTGGGCCAGGAAGTGAGTCAGCTCTGCTGCCCTGCGGCCCTGCCCCTCTCCTCCATGCTGATTCACAGAATGCAGCTCCACTAAGCTGCACAGGCAGGGCCCAGGGCACCTCTGCTGTTGTCCACCTGCAGCGCGAACCTGCACCTTCCCAGAGCATCTCCAAGGCTCGGGGATGATGGCCATGGTGAGGATGACTGAGCTGTGCAGATGGATGGGCTAGGGAGAGAAGAGGCCTGTGGGGAGACTCTGAGAGGAAGAACCAGCCCCGTGCACTGTCCCCTGGAAGAGGCCAGCTCAGGAAGACATCAAATCTATTGGCTGCTGCGTCCTGCCCTCAGAGATGAATAACAAGCAGGAAGATTCAAAGAGGGAAAGTCCGACATCAGACATCTGCCTGCCCCAGACGCAGCCCTGTCAACACAGCACACTGGCTGATGGGGAGGACAGTTCCTGTTCATGAGGGGCGGTGCTGTGACTACTTGTGATGAGAAGAACCCAGTTCTGATGTTCCCACGCGTGTCAGCGGGGTCTGCAGAGTGGCCACTCTCATCTTTACTGAACCCGTGATCAGCGGCTGGAGCAGCCATGATGCCCGCCCTGACAGCCCTGCTCTGCCTGGGTGAGAGGGGAAGACAGGAGAGGACATGCTGCTCTGGGAGG
>NW_004525552.1:6628-7121 GCF_000260255.1 Octodon degus
CTGGGGACAAGGGGACAAGCCTGGCAGTAGGGATGGAGCACAGCAGGTGTTGGTGGGTGCTGGGGGTCCGCAGTGTCCTGGGACTGAAAGCTGGGATCTGAGGGAGGAGGAAGTTTCTGGGACTCCGCTGTGATTTCCCTGCAGGAACTCTCCCCAAACCACGGCTCTGGGCTGATCCAGGACCTGTGATGTCACTAGGAGCAACTGTGGACATCTGGTGTGCATGGACTCTGGGGGCCCAGCAGTGCCATCTGTTTAAAGAGGGAATCTCGGTGCCCTGGAGGTCACAGATGTTCAAAACACCCATGAACACTGCCATGTTCTCCATCCCATCCGTGACAGAGCACGATGCAGGGCGGTATCACTGTTACTATAAAAGCTCTACTGGGAGGTCAGAACCCAGTGAGCCCTTGGAGCTGGTGGTAATAGGTGAGAGGACACTTACTCTACCAGGCCTACCCTCTGGCTTTAGAAAGGGGCTCTTGCTAAGGCA
>NW_004525552.1:9271-10695 GCF_000260255.1 Octodon degus
CTGCCTCCCTCTCTCCTAGGAGTCTACAGCAAGCCCAGCCTCTCAGCCCTGCCCAGCCCTGTGGTCCCCTCAGGAGGGAACATCACCCTCCAGTGTGGGTCACAGAGAGGATTTGACAGGTTCATTCTAACTGAGGAAGGAGGAGACAAACCCACCTGGACACTGGACTCACAACACAACAGGGGGAATGTCCAGGCTCTGTTCACTGTGGGCCCCGTGATTCCCAAGCACAACTGGACACTGAAATGCTACGGCTATGACAAGAACAACACGCAGGTGTGGTCAGAGCCAAGCGATATCCTGGAGCTCCTGATCTCAGGTGAGAAATGCCAGACTAATGCAGGACATTTCCAGTCACCAAACACATTGAGAGCCCGAACTTGATGGCCCCCAAGCTGACAGTGGGTGAGAGAATCTCCTGAACCTGAGACCCCGAGTGTGATACCCTCAGGGAAGGACAGAGGGCAGGGGCATCTCAGGCACCAGCCCCTCAGCTGGCTCTTCCTTCCTCCAGGGCTGTCCAGGAAGCCCTCCCTCCTGACCCAGCAGAGCCCTATCCTGGCCCCCGGACACAACATAACCCTCCAGTGTCACTCTGACCTCAGCTATGACACATTTGCTCTGTCCAAGGACAGGGCAGGTGACCTTCCCCAGCGCCCTGCCAGGCAGCCTTGGGCTGGGCTCTTTCAAGCTGACTTTGTCCTGGACCATGGGAACCGCTCCCATGGGGGCCGCTACAGATGCTACGGTAGACACAATAACTCCTCAGAGTGGTCAGCACCCAGTGATCCCCTGGACATCCTGATCCCAGGTGAGGAGCCCAGGGCTCATTCAGGGACCCAGATTCTGCACAGGACCTGCTAGGGGAACTCAAGATGAGATGGCAGGGTGTGGTGTCAGGAAAGGAGGGAGACAATGGGATGGGAGGCCTGGAATGGTATATTCAGAGGAGGCAGAGAACGAAGATTCTCAGAGACAGCACTGCTGAGGCCTCAGCTCAGCATAAGCTGGGGCAGCCCCTGACCACCCTCCTTCTCTCCAGGACAGCTCTCTGCCACACCATCTCTCTCAGTGCATCCAGGACCCACAGTGTCCTCAGGAGAGAATGTGACCCTGCTGTGTCAGTCACAGAGCCCGATGGACACTTTCCTTCTCTACAAGGAGGGGGCAGCCGATCCCCCCATGCGTCTGAGATCAGAGCCCCAAGCACAGCAGTCACAGGCAGAATTCTCCTTGGGAGCTGCAAGCTCAGGCCTCAGGGGCACCTACAGGTGCTATGGCTCTCGGAACTCAACTCCTTATCTGCTGTCACAGCCCAGTCATGCTGTGCAGCTCGAGGTTTCAGGTGAGCTATCCTGGACCCCATCTATCCAGTGTAAGGGTCCCTGTGACACTGCTCCAAGGACAGTTCTGCATGGGGTTAG
>NW_004525552.1:10989-11785 GCF_000260255.1 Octodon degus
CCTGCCCTCAGCACCCAGCCCCACAGCAGGAGCATCCTGGGCTCTGTCTCAAGGTCCTGTGTCCAGGCTTGGAGATGCTCAGCCCATCGCAGTCCTGGTTCCAGTCTCAGCTCCCCTGGTGTCCAGGCACAGGGAAGGTGGAAGGGAACCAGGAACACCAGGGCTTGGGATCTGGGCTGTCTGGGGCAGTGTCCAGGGGAAGGAGTTGTTGGCGTCCAGCCTGGAAGGAGCAGCATCTGAAATGGGGTGCAGGGAGCCTAGACCCTTACATCCCCAACCTTCCTAGGAGGTCCTAAGGACCAGACACTCCTGCCAGAGTTTGGACACCAAGGTGGAGAGTGAGGACAGTGCTGGGAGGAGCAAGGGAAGGGGCTGAGCTATGAGGATGGGGCAGCCTCCTCCCGAGATGCAGACTGGGACCAGCTTGGGTGGGCCTCAGTGTCTCCAGGGGTCAAGCGGAGGCCCAGCCCCAACCTTAAGGTTCCCTGGTGCTGACCTTGCAGTGAGCCCTCCAGAGGTGGCCTCCCAGGGAAGCCTCCAGGTCCCCATGCTGCAGGTGTCCTGTCTCTCTGTTCAGGAACAGGGACAGTGTGGAGGGCAGGGGCAGGGCCAGGACTGCCTGCTCAGGCTTTCTCTCCCCATCCGTTTACAAGGCAGGAAGGCAGCACCTCCAGGTTTCACCCCCAAAACCCCTCTTCCTGCTGGGAGGTCTGCAGCAATGTTGCCTCTCTGAGCCTCAGTTTCCCTGTCTGTCCACTGCCTGGGGTGGGCAATCACATGTCCCACAACAGTGAGG
>NW_004525552.1:11885-12571 GCF_000260255.1 Octodon degus
ACAAAGTCACTGCTGCGTTTCCCCCACTGAACTCGGCACCAAGGACTGGCACGGCACCTGAAGGTTCTCATCGGGGTCTTGGTGGCATCAGTCCTTCTGCTTCTCCTCCTCATCCTCTTCCTTGTCCTCCAACACCAGCGCCAGAGCAAAAGCAGGAAGGCAGGTGAGTAGGGAGAGGGTGACCGGGGTCTCAGGAGGCCTTAGGCCCCCCATGGTCTAAGCCAGGCTGCACCCAGGCATTGGTCCAGACAGTGGTCTGATGGAGCACCGCAGGCTTAGCTTCCTCTGCAGAATGCGCATTGGAGAATCCAGTGCACAATGCAGGGCCTGTTCTGTAGGCGTCTGCAGTGTAAGCTGAGCTTCCCCACCTCAGGCCGCATGGGCTCCCTGGTCCCTGTGGTCCGAGGCTTCCTCCTGCCCTGCATGGCCTGTGGCCTGGGTGGTTCTGACCTGCTGCCTGAGACTCTGTCATCTCACAGCCCAGAAAGAGGCTGACATCCCCCATCCAGCAGGGGCTGCAGGGGCTGCACCCTGGGATAGAGGCCTGCAAAAGAGGTTATTCCTGCCCCAGGACTCAGAATCCCTGCCTGCACACACTCACAGCCAACTGACACCCCTTGTCTCCCAAGCTCAAGCCCACCCATTGCCACCCAGGAAGAAAACCTCTGTGAGAGGAAGAGGCGTCC
>NW_004525552.1:13330-14394 GCF_000260255.1 Octodon degus
TCGTGAAGCTCCGTGAGGGGGGGACAGAGTATGGTTAATTTCTAAAGGATTTCTTTGCCCATCATATGGGAAACTGGGTGGAGGAGACCAGCATGGAACCAAGGAGACCCTATCTCTGACTCTTTCTCCCTGCTGCAGAGCCCACCGGATGAGGACCCCCAGGAAGTGACGTATGCCCAGGTGAAGCGCTTGGCACCCAGGAGGCCGATGGACACTCAGGTGGGTTCGGCGCTCCCCAGGCCCCAGGCTTCCCCTGTCCAAGCACGAACCTCCTCTCTCCTCTCTCCCCTGAAGGCGGCTGCAAACGAGAATCCCCCAGATGTGACCTATGCCCAGCTCTGCAGCAGGAGGCTCAGACAGAGGACAGCTGCAACTCCTTCCTCCCAGGATGGGGTCCTCCCGGCAGAGCCCAGTGTGTATGCTGTGCTGGCATTCACTCGCCCACGAGCTGTCCCCAAGGACAGTAAGTGATACATCTGCCAGGGAAACCTCACAGAGACTCCAGAGATACTGGGACCTTCTCAGATGCTCCTGACTCTGCAGTCAGAGAGAGCTCATAGGGGATCCTTCAGCAATCACTGAGCAAAAGAGAAACAAATGCATGGGAGAGGCTGTGTAAAATGATTCATAATGTTGACGACAGCACGATGCAACACAGGAAGGAAATGGAAAATTAAGAACCCTGGACCAACACCTCGGAAAACACTCTCTAAAACTGAACAAACCCAGCTGTGCTTTAAAAACCTTCAGACTCCTTAGACAGAGCCCAGTGGCTAGGGTCTGATCCCCGACGTGCCATGACAGCCCCGCCCCCGGGGCATGCTGAGATGGCTACTGAGACTGGGCCTGGTGGCAGGCACCTGTAATCCCAGCAGTTGGAAGGCTCAAAACAGGAGAATCACTTCAAATCAGATCTACATAGTGAGTCCCTATAAGCCCTGTCCTAAATAAAGCAAATAAATAAATAAAGCAAGTAAATAAATAAATCTTCTAGAAAGAGAATGCGGAACCACTCTAAGTGAAGCTAAAGATAAAAGATTAGCTCATCCTGGGGGTTGGCACAC
>NW_004525553.1:0-1136 GCF_000260255.1 Octodon degus
GTTATTTGTTGAAACTGTACTTCCGATTTGATTTGAAACTGTCTCATTGCTGTTTATTAATAACATTTAAAAAAAAGATGTTAAGAGAAGAAAGAGCAAATGTAGTAGCAAAAAAATTTCAAAATGTGAAACCACAACCTGCCATACAGATTAGCCACGTATATGAATGCCACCCAGACACGATCAAATTTAATTATACCTAGACAAACAAGAATGAAAATCTGAGAAATTCTGCAAAAGAACAGTATATTAAAAGCTGCTGGAGAGAAGAAACAGATCACATACAATGGAAAGCCCATCAGAATCATGATAGATTAAAACAAATATTATCAAACGATGAAGAATTTTGAATCAAGTATTTCAGGTTGTGAAAGGACATAACATTCAAAACAGATTGATATGCCCTGCAAATTTATCTGTGAAATTCAATGGTGAAATAAGATCTTTCCATGACGAAGTACAAATGAAGAAATTCATGATCACTAAAACCAACCCTAGAAAGAGTACTGAGCAATATTCTCAACGGAGATGAAAGTGATTACGGGTTCCGGAACAACAGAAAGAAAGGACCCAACCGAGGAAGTAATCAAAGAGAGGGAAAAAGTACAGAACCAATAGAAAGAAAATAACCTGGCAAAGAAAAGCCAGTATGTATCAGTTATATCCATCACTTTAAAATGCCTCAATTCACCAATCAAAACAAACTAGCAGAGTGGATTAAGAAACAAAATCCAACAATATGCCCCTAGATCTGCCTTAGCAGGTGCATTAATCTGCTGAGATATTTGGCCATCCGAAAAAGATAGGCTTTGTAATAAATGGTGCTGGAACAAGTGGGTTTCCATATGGCAAAACCTAAAACTAGGTCCATGCCTATCATCATACATAAAGTTATGGTCAAAATAGATCAAGGATTTAAATATTAAAACAGAAACACTTAATCTTTTGGAGGAAAATGTAGGCAAACATTAAAAGACGTAATTGTAGGTAGAGAGTTTATGGAGAAAAACCAAACTGGAAGAAATACTTTAAAGAATATGAAGAAAAAAATTTAAAATAGGAATAAACATATTTTTACAAAGAAATTTAGAAATCTAACCATATACAGCATTTTTCTTCATATTCTATAAGGACTT
>NW_004525553.1:5036-6760 GCF_000260255.1 Octodon degus
TTTTTGGTGGCACCTATACTATAATGGTAATGATATGGAGATGATGTCTATGGCTACTACACATGGATGACCTTCATGCAACATTCTATATTTTGCAAATCACAGAAATCGTGGAGTGAAGTATTTCATGCCCTAAAATAAAAGACACTCCAACCAAGATTTCTGTATCCTGAAAAGCTTCCTTTGCAAATTACTGGATGAGTAAATGACCTGAAGGGTAAAGAACAAAGAAAGTAATTCATGACCACTATACAAGCACTCTAGAATGCAGTGAGAGTGGTCAGAAACTTAGTTCAGTGGTACAGTATGTATCTAGAAGGTGTTTGCTCCTGAATTTGATTTTCAATAACAAAAAAAGTGCCAAAATGCAATGAGGATATTTTACAAAGAGATAAGGAGGACCACAATTTTTTTTCATAATTTTATTGCGAAACAAATAGCAATGAGACAGTTTCAAATCAAATTGGTATGACAGTTTCAATAGTTAACACATTACATACTATCTTCCTATTATTTGTTGTACAAGATACAGACTTGATATCCTATTTACAAACACTATTAGAATAAATCCCTCTATTCATTGAATTAAGAGAATGTAACTACATATCTATCCTAACCATTTTGAATACACAGATACAAAATGGACATTCATCTGTATCCCCTTTTTTGTTTAGTTCCATCATAGGTGTGTGAACTCAGCAAAGTATTCCAAAATAGTCCAGTATTCCATACTATTGGGTTTTCCATTTGACTGGCAATGTCAAAAGTTGTTGACCTGAGTCCCCCACAGTTCAACTTAACAACATGGTTTTACTTGTTGTACTTTGTTTTTATACTTTTCTGCTGGATGTTTAAGACCAAGATAAAGCAAGATCTATGCAACAAGACTTGTAGCTTTTGTATCTGATAAGGTCAGTCAAAGCCCCTCAGGATTTATCCTGGGACCCTGTAAGTCAGTTTGTGGATCCTTCGTCAGTATCAGCCATGTGGAGGAGTCATGGCCATTGCTTGGCCAATTTGTTCTCTGTGCAAGCCTGAGAGAAAGTTTTCTATCCATGTGACTTTTCTTGGGCACACTCTACATCAATGATCACTGTTCTCTTTGGCCTCATAATCTTCTTGATCATAAAATTTGGGACTTGAGACCCAGTTCTATCCCAGGCCCAGTGAGTGTGTGGGAGCGCTTCCAGCGACCCTGAGCAGGCGGGACTTACTCATCCCAGCCCAGGCACAGTGTGGGTGAGACCCACTTCCAGCCCCTTGGGACGCCCCCCACCACTCAACAGAACCTCCCCTACCCTGTCCGCCAAGTACGAACTTCTGCCACATTCCGGGAATCCGCAGACCCAGTCCTAGCCCAAGCTCAGTGAGTATGTGGGAGAGCTTCCAGCTACCCTGTGCCAGCAGGACCTACTGGTCCCAGCCCAGGCACAGTGCGGGTGACACCCTCTTTCACCCTCTTGGGACACCCCTCCATCACTCCATAGTAACCCCTCCAAACCCCACCCACAGACTGGGAATTTCTATCCTGCTCTGGGAACCCCCAGATCCAGTCTTAGTCCAGTCCCGGTGAGTGTGTGGGAGAGCTGACTCTTCCCCTACTCCACTTTGTCCCCTCAAGACTCAGCTCAGGCCTGGCATACAGGCCTAGGGTGAAACCCTTCAGCTGCAGTCCCTGCAGAGAGTGTAGGGAAAGGAACCACCCAGCTAGTCCAGGAGCAGAA
>NW_004525553.1:10795-15408 GCF_000260255.1 Octodon degus
AATAATCCATCACCTGCAAGATGATGCAAAGATGAACATGTGAGACTTATAGGCATCAATGTAAAAGGAGTCAATTCAAATGACATTAAAAAATATGGGCCGAAGTAATAGCAGAAAACTTTCTAAATATCAGGAAACATTCCAATATTCAGGTTACTGAAGCATACAGAATGCCAAGGAACCTCAACCCAACGAAAAACACACCGAGACATATAATCGTCAAGAACCCAGAAATTCAGCACAAAAATAATCTACTGAAAGATGCTAGAGAAAAGAAGCAGATCACATTCAAAGGAAAACCCATCAGAATTACGGCCAACTTTTCTTCACAAACAATGAAGGCAAGAAGAGAATGGAGCAGAGTACTTCAAGTCCTGTATGAAAACAAATTCCAGCCCAGACTACTATACCTTGCAAAACTCTCTTTCAAATTTGATGAAGAAGTGAAATACTTTCATGACCAAAAAAACTAAAAAATTTCATGATGACAAAGCCAACCCTGCACAGGCTACTGAAAGATGTTCTTAGAGGTACCAAAAGGATTGGAACTCCACGAATGAGATCAGAAGCAACCAACTAAATAGGGCAAGCAATTAAACACAGGAGAAAAAGGAGTAGACGATAGCAGGTAAATAACATGTCAATAGTATTTCAATACATCTCAATTCTAAATATCAATATAAACGGAGTCAAATCACCAATTAGTAGAAATAGACTGGCACAGTGGATTAAGAAACAAAATCCAACAATATCTTGTATACAAGAAACATATTTAACTCATAAAAACATTCATAGGCTGAAAGTCAAAGGATGGAACACAATACTACATGCCCCAGCACCTCAGAAAAAAGAAGGGTTAGCAATCCTATTCTCAGACAGTCTTGACATCAAACCAACAATGATCAAGTGAAATGAAGAAGGCCACTATATACTGGTTAGGGGACAAATTCAAGAGGAAGAGGTAACACTCATAAATACGTATGCACCAAACACGGGAGCACCCAACTATACAAAGCAAATCTTAATAGACATGAATAATCTAACATCCAATACCACAATCTTAAAAGGAGACCTTAACACCCCCTTGTCCCCAAAAGATAGATCAACCAGACAAAAACTTAGCAAAGAAATAACAGAACTGAACCAGAGCTTGAAACAAATGGACTTGGTAGACATATACAGAGTGTTCCACCCAAACACAGCTGAATACACATTTTTCTCAGGTGTACATGGGTCGATTTCTAAAATAGATCACATACCGGTCCATAGGTCATTCTTAAGTATATGTAAGAAAACAGAAATTATACCATGCACATTATCTGACCATAGTGGAATAAAACTGGAAATAAATGACAAAAGAAACCAGAAAAAAACTTTAAATACATGGAAATTAAATGACATCCTAGTCATCAACCAATGGGTCACAGATGCAATTTAACAGGAAATTCAACAATATTTACAATTCAATGAAAATTCAAGCACAACTTATCATAATTTATGGGATATGAAGAAAGCAGTTTTCAGAGGGAAATTCATAGCTGTGAACTGACACATGATCATCTCCATTGATGCAGAAAAGGCTTTTGACAAATTCTACCACTCATTCAGGTTCAAAGTTCTACAGAAAATTGGAATAGAAGGTCTCTACTTCAATCTGGTAAAAACCATTTATGAAAATCCAACAGCTAACATAAGCCTAAATGGGGAAAAGCTGAAATCTTTTATTCTTAGATGTGGTACAAGACAAGGATGTTCTCTATCACCACTCCTATTCAATTTAGTTCTGGAATCATTAGCTACAGTCATTAGACAAGAGAAAGAAATAAAAGGAATAAGAATAGGTAAATAATAACTTAAATTATCTTTATTTGCAGATGACATGATACTTTACTTGGAAGACCCAAAATACTCCACCAAGAAGCTACTAGAATTAATACAGAAATTCAGTAACATAGCAGGTTATAAAGTCAATACCCAAAAGTCAATAGCATTCCTCTACACAGACAACAATCACACTGAGAGGGAAATTATTGAAACAATACCTTTCACAGTAGCACCGATGAAAATGAAATACCTTGGAATTCATCTAACTAAAGAAGTTAAAGATCTTCTCAAGGAAAATTACAGTACTCTTAAAAAGAGATCGTAGAAGATTTCAGAAAATGGAAAGATATTCCATGCTCCTGGATAGGAATAACCAACCTTGTGAAGATGGCCATACTCCCAAAATTGCTGTATAGAATTAATGCAATCTCCATCAAACTACCACCAACACACCTCACAGAGCTAGAGAAGTCATTCCTAAAATTTATCTGGAACCAGAAAAGACCTAGAATAGCAAAGGCAATCGTGGGCAATAAAGACAAGGCAGGAAACATTACAATTCCTGACTTGGAATTATACTACAAGTCTATTGTGATAAAATCAGCATGGTACTGGCAACAAAATAGACCTGAGGATCAGTGGAATAGATTAGAAAATACTGAAGCCCCTACGAGCACACTCAGTCACCTTATCTTTGACAAAGGGGCCAAACATACTCACTGGAAGAAAGATAGCCTCTTTAACAAATGGTGCTGCCAAAACTGGCTCTGTACATGTCAAAAACTAAAATTTGACCCAGGTTTATCACCATGCACTAAACTAACGTCAAAATGGATTAAAGATCTAAACATTAAAACAGACACTGAATATCCTGGAAGAGAAAGTAAGAGGAATTCTTGAAGACATAGGGGTAGTCAAAGACTTCAGGAACAGAAATCAAATTGCATGGGAAACAGTTGAAAGAATTAACAGCTGGGACCTGCTGTTACTGAGAAGTTTTTTCACGTCAAAAGAAATTACAAACAAAGTAAAAATGGAACCCACAAATTTGGAAAAAATCATGATGAATAAGTACTCTGACAAAGGTCTGCTCTCTAGAATTTATAAAGAACTAAGAAACATTAGGGCCCCAAAAGTTAAAGACCCAACCCAGAAATGGGCATCCGAGATGAACACATTCTTCTCAGAGGATGAAATTAAAGAAGCGAATAAATATATGAAAAAAAAGCTCCACACCACTAGTCATTCATGAAATGCAAATTAAAGCAACATTGAAATATCATCTCACCCCAGAAAGAATGGCTATTATAAAGAAATCAACCAACAACATATGTTGGAGAGGCTGTGGGGAAAAAGGAACCCTTCTCCACTGCTGCTGGGAATGTAGACCATTGCAACCATTATGGAAATAAATATGGAGACTCCTTAGAAAGTTGGTCTGGAAATCCCCTTTAAACCAGCTATTCCTTTACTGGGAATTTTCCCAGATTGTCTGAGAACATCATATCATAGGAATATATGTGTGACTATGTTTATAGCAGCACAATTTGTGATAGCCAAATCTTGGAAACAACCAAGATGCCCATCACCTGAGGAATGGTTAAAAAAGATGTGGTATTTTTACACAATGGAGTATTATTCAGCTATTAAGAATGATAAACTGGCTCTTTCTCTCGTAGCAGGCGGCGGCGGCTCCTTCTTTTGCAACTATGGCCAAGATTAAGGCTCGGGATCTTCGAGGCAAGAAGAAAGAAGAGTTGTTGAAACAGCTAGACGACCTGAAGGTGGAGCTGTCACAGCTGCGCGTCGCTAAAGTGACGGGCGGCGCGGCGTCCAATCTCTCCAAGATCTGAGTTGTTCGCAAATCCATTGCCCGTGTTCTCACTGTCATCAACCAGACCCAGAAAGAAAACCTCAGGAAATATTACAAGGGCAAGAAGTATAAGCCCCTGGACCTGCGGCCCAGGAAGACGCGAGCCATGCGCCGCCGGCTCAATAAGCATGAGGAGAAGCTAAAGACCAAGAAGCAGCAGCGGAAGGAGCAGCTGTACCCTCTGCGCAAGTTTGCCGTCAAGGCTTGAGCGGCATCACAATAAAACTCAAACTCTGAAAAAAAAAAAAGAATGATAAACTGGAAGCCTTTATATTGAAGTGGATGCCGCTTGAACATATACTCATAAATGGAATAAACCAGACACACATATGTAAACACTGTAAAATTTCCCTAGGAAAAGTACTCAGAAGAAGAAATATAAATGGGAAAGTATAATACAAGTAAAAGGAAAGCAGGATCTCAAGGACTAACTAATCAAGAGAGGGAAAGGAGAAGAGCTAGGAAACAGGACAATGTCAAGCCATTCAGGTATATGTAGAAGATGGGCAAGGCAATGATCCTGAGAATATTCAGAAGATTTTTTAATCTAGCAGTTAATTGGAAAAATTCTCACCCTGACTAACTATATATACTGATACCTGTGAACTAAGGCACTGTACTGCTGATGGTAATTTGTAATAGTGGTTCCATGCTTGGAGTGCCTGTCATTCTGGTCTTCTGAATATGGGCTGCTTGTAATGACATGCCAGTTGCTGCTGTGCTGTCTTTTGGGTAGGTGACTGTTGAAAAAAAAGTGGGTGGTGAATGAAGGCAAGAGATAGGAAAAGGGATATTATGGGACTGTCTTGCTTCAGTGTTGTATTTGTTTAGATTTTTGGACTTTTGTGTAATTGTAAGAAGTATATAATTCTTTATCCTATTTTTAAAAATATATTCTAATTTTTAAATGTTTTTT
>NW_004525553.1:17198-17981 GCF_000260255.1 Octodon degus
TCTTCCTTATACTGCATTGATGCTATCAGTGGGTGTAGCATTCACACCCACATCCCAGCATTGGATCATGAATTAATCACAAAGTCTAGAGCCCACTTCAATGACTGTATGAGGCTTTTGGGGAACAACAAGACATAAACCATGAGAGGAGCATACACTGCAGCACCAGAAAATCAGTCTAGAGATTCCTCAATAGACTAGGAGTAGGGGTTCATTATGACCAGCTATTTTCCTTCTGAGCCTACACACACTCCTGTTTATAGCAGTACAGTTTTTAAGAGGTAAATGTTAGAAACAACCCAAAAGCCCACCAACTGAGGAGTGGAAAAAGTGAATGTGATGTATTTGCATGTGGGAATACATGTGCACATGCACAATAGAGACATAAATACAGGTAAACTTGGGACAAAGTAAGTAGTATATAATTATGAATTCTTTTTATAGAGATTAGAACAGTGGGAAATATTATATTGAATGTAAAGCATTTTCACCCTAAATAGATGTTGATGAAGGCACTGGAAATTAAGAGGCGAGTATAAACAACCATAAAATATTAGAGATGTTGATTTGCTCTAATGGTGTTTGTAAATAGGATCTCAAGTCCGCATCTTGTACAGCAATTAACCACTAAGAAGAATATATGCAGTGTTTTATTTGTTGAAATTATAATTCTGATTTGATTTGAAACTGTCTCATTGCTGTTTATCCATAAAATTTTGAAAAAAATATTACAGATGAAACTTTTTACACAGAATAGAGTGAACTTTTAAAATCTTAATAATA
>NW_004525554.1:0-1663 GCF_000260255.1 Octodon degus
CAGTGTATTATTTGCTGAAACTGTACTTCCGATTTGATTTGAAACTGTCTCATTGCTATCTGTTTATCAATAAAACTTTGAAAAATAAAAAATAAAAAAAAAGAAGGCTTCCACCTAGATTTCAGAAGGCCTGAGAGGCCAAGCAATGTGCCCCTGAGAGGGCAGTATGTAAAGCTGTGAGTGAGAGGCCTATTCAGTAAAAACCCCAGAAGTCTGAAAAAGCCAGGAATGTGGATTTTTCTGAGGAAAACTGCAAAAAGGGAGTAAAGCAGGCCTGGGAGAGAAGCCATGGGAGCTACCAATGGAAGTGCCATGGGTGGAGCCATATAAGGCTTTTGGAATTCACAACTCATTACACAATGCTTCAGATGTTGAATATGGAACCACAGGACTTAATGTTTGCCCCTTGGGACTTGGGATTTGCTGTGGTCTCAATGCTTTATATCTTGCTGTGTGTACTTTTTGGAATGTTAATATTTATCTTGTGCCTTTGGATGTTGGAAATGCTTAACTTTTAATCTGTACAGGGTCTCACAGCTAAGAGTTTACCTTAGATCTGGGAGGAGACTTGGGACCTGGACTTTTCAGCAATGCTGAAACTGTCAAGAGTTTGGCATTTCTTACATATAGACTAAGTGCCTTTTGCATAAAGGGATGTGTGTGAGTCTTGGGGGAGGGGCAGGAGCAAAATGTTAAGGTTCTCATGTAATATAATATTGATAGACTTAACAGTGATTCTTAATGATAGATAAACCTGTGTTATAACATTGAAGTTATGAAATGTTAATAAGCATATCTTTGTATCTGGAGACTGATTTCAAGAAATATGTCTAGTTGCCAAGTTGATAAGAGGTGGATTTTAGTGGTTGATACATTATGTCAACTTGAGAAGTAAATACTTAACTAAATCATCTCAGCAATTCCATGCCTTAAGGTGTGGAAGCCCCTCCCTAGGGTGTGGAGGACCCACCCTAAAGTAACTCAGCACAGAAAGGATATAAAAGGAAATTGACAAGGGTTGATATGTGGCACTTCCTCTGAGGAACTCCCGTCTTTGCAGTCAGCATGGAGGAAAGAGAGGCTTGCTAGATGCCACAGCTGCTGTTCTTCCCTTTGCTCTTTGTTGTTTTCCACCTCCATGAACTGCTGCCCTCTGTAATGTGCTACCCTGCCTTGGAGCTAGCCCAGTATGGACTGAAACCTCTATTAACTGTGAATTAAATAAACCTTCCCTTTCCTAATTTTGGGTGTCAGGTATTTTGTCCCAGCAACAAGTAAATAGTAACTGAGACAAGGATTCTACAACTTTTTCATGAGGCTGAGCAGTGTACCATCTTCCCTCCTGGAGCCAAGAAGGGACCAAGATGAAGACCAGAGCTCTTCCATTGTGAACTGTAGCCATTTTCAGCAACAACGAAGGTCCCAGGCTCCTCCTTCAACAAGAATAGCCAAGTTCATCAGGAACACCAGCACGCAAGGTCTGTCAGCAAAACAGCCCAAGAGAACTAGCTGCTTCTGACAGCTCCAACATTTTCCACAGAGAGCATCCCCAGCAGGGTCTCCACAGCTTCTCCCATTCTGCTACTTATGCTGCTGGCGGCAGTCCTCTGGTGGGCTTCACACAACCAGCACTAGGTCAACTCAGCTAAGCATAACAAGTTGA
>NW_004525554.1:7293-8587 GCF_000260255.1 Octodon degus
CAGGTGCCGGGACCTAGGTCACACAGGTGCCGGGACCTAGGTCACACAGTGGAGCACATGTGATCATCTTACACGTGACAACTTCAGTTCTGGGCAGAAGCTTTTCCCTTGAGTTACGCTATTTGTGCAACAGGCCCTTCCTCCCACCTTCCCGGAGCCTGGGAACTCATATCGTGTCTTCTTAAATTTTCATGGACTTTTTTGTTCTTCCATTCTTTTTATTTTATTTTATATTTTATGTATTTAGTGCAGGGTCTACAGAGTCACACTACATAGACTGGACTCGTAGTGATCCACCTGTTTACAGCCTCCCAAGCTCTGGGATTACAGGCCACCACGCCCAGTCTCAATCGCAGTCTCAGCGCACCCCGGTGGCCGGGCCAGCCCAGCACTCCCGGGATCAAACCCCAGTCCCTGTGTCGCCTAAGCAGGCACTTTAATCTGCTGACCTATGTGGTCGTCCCTGTTTTTCCAAAGTCCCTAAGAACTTTTCCTTCTTGTACAAACTCCTATAAAAATTTGTTTGCAAGTTTATACCTTTGACTAAGAAAATTGGGGACTTGTTTTGCCAGCTGAATATACTAGGGCTGGGAGGGGCATCGATGGAAAAGCCTCTGCCTAGCACATACAGGGTCCCAGGTTCAAACCTCAGCACTACCAAAAAACAGGATCTCACAACTTTTTGCAGAACCAGGGATCGAACGCAGGCCTTTGGGCTTGCCAGGGAAGCACTTATTCCAGCCCCATCTTGTACAACTCCGAAGGAGATCACATACCCAAGGACGTGTGCTGGGTACAAAGAAGGAAGCGGCGAGTGCAGACTCCATCTAGGAGTGACGTGGGCTGGATCCTCAGTTTGGCAAAATCTCTTGTCATGTAGCCACCCAGGAATGCCTGTGGAATGGGGTTGGAAGCGGCCTTGTGAAGGATTTTAACGTTGTAACACTGCCACCTAGTGGGAAGCATAAGAAAAGAATTAAAAACATTTTGAGCCCCTTTAACAAACGCTGCCAGTCCACTTTTTAGTGGCTAAATCATATGCTCGCATTACTTGTAGCAGGATTGTTAGAACATGATATATGAGCCGGTGGTTTATGAAACAAGGCAGTCATGGGCAAGCGACTTTCAGTAACCCGAAGGAGAGCAGAAAGAAGTTTCTGTCTAACACGTGGCTTCTCTGAGAATTTAACATGCTAATTTGCATTTCAAACTCCAAAAAACACTATATAATATTTTCCAAATTCTATGGTTCTTTTATTCACCTTGTAATGTCTAAGTCAAGGCTGACCTTATA
>NW_004525554.1:9557-10791 GCF_000260255.1 Octodon degus
TGTTGGAACCTATTCCTTATGAATTCATGGCATATGCTGGGGATGTTGCTCTGCCATTCAGTACTCTAATTGGCAGCTTAAGTGTTCTAGGTGCTATGTAAAAATAAAATCATCCTGTGTTGGAAGGGTGGTTTTCTTAGTTGAACAGGTATGTGCTGCCTTCTTACCTCAGAAATATTTGCAGCGGATTTTCATTGTACCTGGTAATTGTGTCTGATCTTTACTCTTCAGTGTTTTTCTTGCTGAAAGATGTTGCTGAGGTATTGTGCAGGTGTATATACCCAAATATTCATATATTTATAAAATATTTATATTGGCTTGAAGATTCTGTAAATCATCATGGGAAAAGATGTATCAAAATAAATGGAATTCACTTCTGATACAAATGTTAAGTCCATTTCAGTTAAGTAAATTGTTTAAAGCAAAAGATAAAATAAAATAAAAAAACCAAAGGCAAGACATAATTAACATAAATTTTGTTGTAGATGAATACATTGATATGCCAATTTCACACATTTGCTTGACTATTTTAGGTTTTTCTTGGGGCATCTCACAGGAATAGTGTTCCATATAACACTTTGCTGTAAAGATGAAGTTAAAGTGTTGGTGTAATTACACGGTTATTGTAATGCATCAATCCATCGTACGCGCTTCCTCTGGTACTCTTCAGACACCAGTCAGTCCCAATTTGTGGTCTATTCAGCAGCTTGCACCTAGCCGTGAAAGCAGCTATAAAAGGTAAAATCTGGCTTAAAGTTCTAAATTTTGTATGACTGCACAAATATGTCCAGCAACATAAGAGTGAGGCTGTGGAAGCTCGAGGTAGATTTTCTCACACTATACACCAAAGTATCAAAGGCTCTGTGGGAAACTTGAAGAGCTACTACAAGTCACTTTAAATTGTAAAGTGGAAAAATGTCTTGCCACTGTAAACTACTGACCTGAAGTCGTTTTGTCACCAGATGACACTAATTTCCCTTCAGTGATGTCCTATCTTTGTTGAACTCTTGTTTTCTATAGTTACTGTGATTTTACAAAGGAACTACTATTGAAAAACTAGTGGAATGTTTAATTTGTTTGTTTGTTGGTTGGTTTGTTTGTTTGTTTTAACTTATTTGCTTTGTAACACTGGGGACTGAACTTCTCAGAGCCTTGGTGTGGGAGGCATAATAACTCCGGGCCTTCAATACTGTTGCAAGTGAGTCTTTTGCTAAATCCTGTGAATCTGCCACAT
>NW_004525555.1:0-1402 GCF_000260255.1 Octodon degus
AGGTATTGAATTATTTTTTCCTGCAACAACACAAACTCTTTAAGTCAAGGAGAGCTTGGCATGAAGAATTTCAAGTCCTAAAAGAAACAACCTCCAGCCCAGATTGATGTACACCACAAAACTAGGCTTCAAAATTGAAGGAGAATTAAGATGCTTTCCCACAAAGAAAAGCTGAAGAAATCCATGGCTGACAAACTGGCACTCCAGTATGTTCTGAAGTACATTTTGGAAAGAGATAACAAGAACTACAACTGTATGAACCACAGCAGAAAGAATCCACCAGGCAAGGAAGGAGAAAAAAAAAAAAACATTTACTCAGTGATATCCTTCCTTCTAGTCTGGCTGACAAAAAAAGAAAGGAAGGAACTTTTGTCTACACTGAATGCTCTCTAAGGGACTGACCCTAAGTACTTTCACCCACCATATTGATGAGAACAAATAAATGCAGTTTTCATTTTTGCTTGATACCCTTTCTCTCATCCTGTGATTCATTGTCTTTTTCTCTCTCTTTCCTGCTTTTCTCACATACATTTTTTAAGTAAAACTCTACTTTTCCATTCTTTCAAAGCTCCTTCCTTTTTCATTAACCTGTGGAATCAGTATCTTAAACTCCCAACTCTCATAGACCACACATGGATACCAAAATGGGGCTGAATGAGTAACTCTGATTTTTGGGATAAAGTAAGCTTGTTAAAAATGTAAATACCTAGCACATGGTGCACTTGCCTGTAATTCCAGTGGCTTAGGATCCTGTCTCAAAAAGTAAACAAGAGTTGTGGATATATTTCCATGTAAAGGACCTAGGTTAAATTGTCTGTACTGAAAAACAAAACAAAACAAATTTGAATTACACTAACACATGCTGTATTTCAATTGAAATGTTCTTTAGGGTTAGGAGAAATATAATTTTTTTTTTGGTACCAGAGATTGAACTCAAAACCCTGCACTTGCCAGGTGGGTGCTTATTCTACTGAGCTATCTGCCTGGCTAGAAATTGTTTTTGAGTGTGGGGATTTGTCCTTGAAGTGAAAGTGAAATTTGAGTTCAGCCTTGAAACATGCCCTGTTTCCCAGAAAGTAAGACCTAAATGGAAAATAATCAGCCTTGAAAGCTAGGGGTGAGAGGGACCAGCCCCATTCACCTTGCCCTGCCTGCCACTACAGAGCAGCCACCAAGGAAGAGAAGAGTGGGATATAATCTGCAGGATGTTGCCTGTAACCATGGTGATGACCAGCGATTATTTTCCCATTCTTTTTCTTTTCTTTCTTTTTTCTTTTCATTTTGCTTTGTTCTGTTCTCATACTTGACATTGAAGGGATTTGCACTTGAGCTACATCCCCAACCCTTGTTTTATTGCTTACTTTGAGAAAGGCTCTCATTTCTAAATTTCAGCATTCAGGGA
>NW_004525555.1:1502-4056 GCF_000260255.1 Octodon degus
GGGGATTTGTCCTTGAAGTGAAAGTGAAATTTGAGTTCAGCCTTGAAACATGCCCTGTTTTCCTGAAGGTAAGACCTAACTGGAAAATAATCAGCCTTGAAAGCTAGGGGTGAAAGGGACCCGCCCCATTCACCTTGCCTTGCCTGCCACTACAGAGTAGCCACCAAGGAAGAGAAGAGTGGGATATAATCTGCAGGATGTTGCCTGTAACCATGGTGATGACCAGCGATTATTTTCCCATTCTTTTTCTTTTCTTTCTTTTTTCTTTTCATTTTGCTTTGTTCTGTTCTCATACTTGACATTGAAGGGATTTGCACTTGAGCTACATCCCCAACCCTTGTTTTATTGCTTATTTTGAGACAGGCTCTCATTTCTAAATTTCAGCATTCAGGGACGGTGGGCATGTGCCAGCACACTTGGCGGATCTTCATTTTCATGGCGCCATGTATTACTACTTCTTCTCCCTCTTTTGTTTTTCAACTTGCTTCAATTTGAAATATGCTCAGAGAAGAAATATGCTTGTCTGTCTTCTCCAGTCAACCATATGTGTCTTTATTCAAGATTATAGCCACTTTGGGGGCTGAATCACAGCTGAAGCCTGTTAAGTATTCATTGAGTGAAAAGGAACAAATAGGGCATGGAGGTAGCATGTGGTAACTCTACCTGGGGATTTGCTGAAGAAGAGCTAGGAATCCAAAGAATACTCAGTCATATGCAAAAGGGAGCTGAGAACAGGGGCCTGCAGTTTAGCTAAAGATAAGCAAGGAGGAGTCATCTGTACAATTTCGTAACTGAAGCCTTGGGTGTAGAGTGGGAGCAGGAGCAAGAACTGACAGAATTGTGAGGGAGTTTTCAGAGTCAGAGAGAAGAATCAACCTTGGACCACTTCACACAAGAAACTGTCCAGATAAACTCTAAGTGACTGAAGCATTTCCTTTCACTTTCGACAATTTTATTGAGGTATAAGTGGCACACAGTTTGCCAATTGTCAGTATGTAGTTCCTTGATTTTTAATACATTTAACAGTTGTACAAAAAGCATCCATTTTAGAATATTTCCATACTGAATCATTTTAAATTAGCAACAGTGAGAAAATATTTCAAACACCAATGATTTATTATTGAAACAAATAGGAAAGAAAAAACAATAGGAAGGAAAAACCTCTTTATTACTTTAAATTTTTAGCCTTCAGGCGGAAAACTGACTTAAAAAATAAAAATTACTTTTGCAAAATTAATTGTATCTACATATGTTTTTGGTGGTAGCGTTGCAGTGCATATATTAGTAAAAGAATGGAAACAATACTGTAAGCAAGAGACTAGATAAATAATCATAAAACTACTTTAGCAAAGAACCATGTAACTGAACAAAGATACTCTTTAGGAACTTGTAAGAAACTATCACTAGGTTATGAGGTACAGGGGCACGTCTATTGAAATATAAAATGTTTTGTTTGTGTTTTCACAAGGGAACAATAAAAGAATACACAAGAAACTATCAAAAGTGATTATTTGATAAGGTAAGTAGGTAAAGGAGGAAATGAGGAATTGGGGACAGCGTGGAGAGGTAGGCTTTGAATTACAGTCCGTTGGGTGTTTTGCCTGCTTGTTGTAGGGAGTTAGATGGAGCCTTTCCTTAAGCATAACTGGCCTCTCCATCTTCCATAGATTTGGTTGGAAAGACGGCAATAGAACAATGTCAAGCTGATGCCATCATGAACACTCTGGATGACTTCATGGCATGTTTTCCTTGGGCAGAGAAAAATCAAGAAGTAAAAGTAATGCCATCAGTTTGCTGTCACTACTGTTAATCACATCCCCTTGGCAGAAATTGTTAGATGCTTTGTAAACACAATTTAATGTAAATAATATGTATATGTAGTGATAGACCATCCAATTATACTAAAACTTTAAAGCAAAGTACAACGCTCTGCTCTGCTTCTTCACACTAACCCTTCCTGCAAGCAGCCCTCTTTTTCCTTCTTAGCTGTTTCCTTAGGATTTACACATGTCTGTATTTCTATAGTGTCTTTCTTTGTTCTGTCTATCCCAGTCAGTTTCTGTGGATTTCTTATTCCACAACTAAGGATGATCTCTTAGTCATCCTCTCTGCTCCCACTTTTCTCAAGATCTCAAAGTAATCATTAAAATCTTTCTGATTGAGTCCATACCCCAGGATTGATGTAGGTTTACCTCTGTAGGTAATACCCAGAACTATGCACTATA
The DNA here is from genome assembly GCF_000260255.1 of Octodon degus. Taxonomy (NCBI): domain Eukaryota; kingdom Metazoa; phylum Chordata; class Mammalia; order Rodentia; family Octodontidae; genus Octodon; species Octodon degus. The sequence continues at coordinate 3,728 of NW_004525555.1, forward strand.
GTCTACTTTGATATTTCCTTTCTCATTTTTCCTTGTCAGAGTGAGTAACTGCCTTTTTTTATTCATTTAATACTTTTTACTTTTATCTGTGATTTTCTTTTTTTTTTTTTTTCAGAACCGGGTATTGAACTCAGGCCCTTGCGCTTACCAGGGAAGTGCTTATTTCACTGAGCCATCTCCCCAGCCCCTTATCTGTGATTTTCTTGGGCCTACCAATAATCTGCCCATAGCATTTTCCACAATGTCACCTTCTCTTCCCAGCACATCCGGGCCTCTTTGTGGCCTCCTCGGATTTCTCCCCAGCTCTCATCACTGCCCCTCATGAATGC
>NW_004525555.1:4442-13677 GCF_000260255.1 Octodon degus
TTTGGCATGCATTATGCATAGTCTTTTTGTTGTTGAGAAGTCTGCATGTAGAATAATTACTGACATTTTGTATGAAACCGATATCCCCCCTTTCAGAAAGACTGCAGAACGCCGGCCTTAGCAATCCTGGTTCGAAATGATGAGTCTTTGGTATAAGCTGTATTCAGCGATTATGCTCTTTTCTTCATGAGCCTGTACAAGTTGGGATTTGTGTCCTGAAATTTGAAGGAAATTTCCTTTAATGACTTCACAGATGACTCCCCCACCCTTCATGATTATTGCTGTTCCATGACAGCAGAATTCCTGCTATTGAGATGTTTAATCTTTTCTATTTCCCACTTGTTTTGTTACTCTGAATTACTTTCAGAAAGAACTTCTCAACTTTTCTCTGAATTCTAAATTTCTCATACAATGTTTAAAATTTATTAAGATTCTTTTATGCTACTTTGATCTTTTAAAATTTTAAAAATATTTATTTAATGAATACCATATGGTATCACCTTGTGACCCACTGTGGGAACTTTGCTTGTACAAAGTTGCTCTTTATCTCTCTTTGTTTTCATCTCTTTCCTTAGGTGTCAGACCATTCTTTATAATCCATGATAAACAGTAGTGGATTCAAAAGTTGACACAAAGCTCTGAGCATGTGGATGGCAGTTGGTGATTTTGAGAACCTTGAGCTATTTTGGGGAGTACTTAGCAATATCACGATCTCCAGATAACCCCTCATTTGTTGGAAAGAGCTCCTCGCAAGGGTTTATGACTCCTGCCCTCAGATAAAGACCTGATTGCCACCTTCTGGAGATGCAAAGCAGGAGGGCTGGGCAGCCCATCATTTAGGGTTCAGGGCACATGTGTTCCTCTATCCTTAGCCCATCTATTCCACCCTCTCTAGACTGGTGCAAAGATGGGGCAATAGCAGCTGTGTAGGCTGGGGAGATAGCTCAGTAGAATAAGCATTTGCCTGGCAAACAAAAGGACTTGAGTTCAATCCCAGGATTACCAAAAACAAAAAAAAAATTTGCTGAAGCAATGCTTAAATTTGGGGGCCTGCCCATTAGCTCAGTTCTTTAAGTGGATGCTTCAACAAAGCAGACAGGCTCAGTTTGCTGTGGTTCCATCCCCACAACTCAAGCCAGCCAAACCTGCCCTGAAGGCATTCTGAGCCTACCCACCCCCCAAAAAATTTCTTCTGATATGGAATTTGAGATTTAATTGAACTTAACACTTTGATATGTCAAAATAAGCAAGGGTGGGGGTTGGCCAGAGAGCTCAGTGAATTGAAGTGTCAGCTTAGGCGTACCCAGGGGCAAGCTTGGACAGCAATTAAGTCTGGGAGTAGTAGTGTACAACTGTAATCCCAGGGCTAGGGAGCCTGAAAAACAGGAGCATCAGTACAAGTCTAATCTGTGTAATGAGACCCTGTAGACCCTGTGCTAAATACATTAAAAAATATTAATAAACTAAGGTGGAATAGAATGATTAGAAGAACAAGAATTTTCTTATTAATGATATTTATTGGACCTGGGAGATCCATACATAGCAGTTCACTACAAACTCCACCTTTGATTTGAAACTCTCCATAATAATTTTTTAAAAATTAAGGAAGGGAGAACATAGAAGATAAAATGGAAACAGCAGGCAAGTATTTTATAAAATAATTTTAGAAATGATGTTCCCTTCGTTCACATCCTTAAAAGGCTAAATAGATTTTTAAATCTGTAATCTTCAAATAAAGCTTTTATAAATTAAAAAAAGCAGCTGTGTAGCAGTGTGTCAAGGAAATTTCAGCTAAAGTTGATTCCTGTTTTCTGCCTGGTTCCCCCTCGCACCACCTTAGCTATAACCCCAGATGCGTTCTACCACTTGCTGAGCCATTGCCGCACTGGGTGATGTAGGTCAGGGCAGTTCCCACTTGTCCTTCGCTTATCATTACAGCTTTAACTTACGTTTGTTCTGGTCTCCAGTCTTCTTTTCCACCTCTGCATGTGCTCTGTCACTTTAAAATATGCATTGTCATTTGGCTAGGTCTTCATCACAGCCCACTGGTGACTTCCTGTAAGATTTACATCAGGGTTTGAATTTTAAAACGCTTTTGTGGGTTTGTCCTCCACAGCTCCAGGAGGAAGTGTCACGTCCACAGGAGTCCTGTCTGTAGTTTTCAGCGATATCCCCCCATCCACCAGGATGATTTTTATGTTACAGCCCTAAACACTCAGGGAACATGTAACCACACTCTACATGTCCCAGATGCACGCTGTGTCTGGGCCCAGCTCTTGCCTCTTTAATTCATTTTGTCACTGTGCTTCCCTTAAGAAGAAAGAATGAAAACAGGGGCTAGTGAGGTGCTCAAGTCACCTGGGGGACAGCACTGTGATCTGAGCCCAGATTGCCTGGTGCCAGAACCTGTGGCCTCTACCTGTGGACAAACCTGTTTCAACAGGTGAAGAACCCTCAGAGCATGACTTGGGGAGAAGCTGTTGCTATTCCCCTTTTCCAGACGAGCACAATGAGATTAAGCACTGTAAACCATTTGGCCAGTGTTATTTCATGAGCAAGCAGAGCATGAGGAATACAGGCCCCAGCCCTCAGACCTCATCCTAAGGCTGCAGTGCCAGCCGCTATGCAAAACAGCTGTGCCTAAATATTTATTACAACTTAAAGCTCAGGACTGTATCCAGGAGTCACTGCCTTGAGCAACAAATGGCCACCATAGCAGTTTATGCAAGCTCACTTATACTGTTCATTCTGTGTGTTTAGTTAGGACCTTCTGACTTAAATATAGGTTAAATGATAATGCAAATTCCAGGGTTAAGTGGAAAGTATTCAATAAATATTAGTTATCCTAACAGTACAAGGCTGTCCTGTAGCTCAGTATTCACTTTTCCTTGTATTTGTCATAAACAATGTCTCTATCCTACATCCTTGTAGACACAGTGGCAGATAGACCCGTCACCCCAATCTGAGAATGATGTGCCTAAAGCTTTTCCTTGCATGGGCCAAAGGCCCATCGTGAGCAGCCTGTCAGGTCATCAGTTTGCTTTGCTCTCCTTCTCTACTGCTGCCCTTCTGTGGCTGCAACTTTACAGCGGAAGACACCTTCCAGAAGAAATATTTGCCAGAACAATAACACTCAACCTTCGTATTAGAGAAACAATGCACTTACATGCATAGCATCTACCTTAAAAACCAGTTTCACAGAACACAGCAATCCAAGTTTATCAGTAAACCATGGGATGAAAGAACATGTTTCAAGAGCTTGCCAATAGCCACAGAAGTGGCATTAACCAACAGGAACTGACTAGCACACAATGAAAAGGAATAGCTCCTCTCCCTTCTCTCCTTAGCAGATCGTCTGCTTCCACCTTGTGGTCAGAAAAGATGATGTAGTTATGTATTGAATATGTACACGTGTAGATAGATAGATAGATAGATAGATAGATAGATAGATAGATAGATAGATATATTGGCAGAACACGGGATTGAATTCAGGTCCTTGTGCTTGCCAGGGAAGCGCTTATTCCACTGAGCCTTCTCCCCAGCTTCTGTAGTTGTATATTGATAGGCAGTGACAATATTTTTCTTAACAGGGACAGGGATATAGCTCAGTGCACAGCACCTTTCTGGTAAGTGTGAAGCCCTGAGTTCAGTTCCCAGCACTAGTAAAGCAGTCTTGAAACCCATGTGCTTTTTAAAATTTCATCAAATGCACACAAAAATTACAAATCTTCCAGGACTTGTTGAAAAGAATTACATTTCGAATCTTTAAAGAGTTAAGGGCAAAATATATCTCTAGACACTGGTCTCATGCCAGTCTTTGAACTTAGTAATGTTGGTTACTTTGGATAGTCATTGTGACTGCATGCCTCTCAACTTTCTGGAAGAGGAGGCAAGAAAGAGCTGAGTCCACCAAGTAGGAGAGTAGCTGCCTAGGACTTATCAGCAAGCTCATTTTTCAAATATACATATGGAAAACTAATATGTAATTTCATCTTTTATATTACCTAGTTGAGTGTTTTTCATTCAAAACGAATCTTACATTATCACAAGTCTGTTCTTAATTGATTGCATTTTGTTAGATTCAGATAATTCGCTGAGCTTGGGAGGAGACCTTGCAGAGGCAACTCACTGGCACCGATACTATAATTTGGTTTTACTTGCATTGTGCATCCATAAGCACTGGAGAACCTTGTGCTGTGAAATGTGCAGGAGATGGGAGCACCCAGGCTAGGCCTTGGGGAGAATAGCATAGCTTGTGTCCTGCACCCACTGACTCTACTTTCTTATAAAAGCCAGGACTAGCACCTTTCCTGTGGGAGCAGAGCTGTGTGGGCTGTGGGAGGTGCTGTCACCTTGATCTCACAAACTATAGGCAGCACCAGGATTCACTCTCTTATTTTATTTAAATTTTCACCATAGAGCACCTTATGTAAGAAGAGGTACAGGACAGGGACAAGAGCCAAACTCAAATTGGTTACAAGCTTATCAGGGTTCAGTTTATAAATCATCAATTGGACAATGTTTATAAATATGTAAATAGTTTTCTGTAAAATGTGCAAATATAAGGCATTGTGTTCTAGTAGCCTATATTAAACTTGCTATATTATGATCAAAATATGAAATAAACCAGCAAGTGGGCGAGACAGGTATCCACTATTTCACTTGTCTTCGTGAAGTCTGGTTGCTGTGAATACTAATCAGTGAAGTGTGCGTACTGTACTTCGGCCTTCGGAGTTAGACTTTTATTTCATAGCCACATTTTTTTTTCAAAAGCCAGATTGAGTCCAGGGCCTTTGCAATGACCTGCTTCTGAAGATCTTTTTACTTTTTCCTTTGAGACAAGAGCCAACAAAGCTGCTAAATTATCCAGCCTGGGCTAGAACATGTGATCCTCTTTCCTCAGCCTCCCAGAAGGCTGGGATTGCAGGCACGCACCGTCAGCTTTACTGAACCAAGATTGTTGTAAAAAAGAACAATAAGTTAGACAGACAGGCAAACAGACAGATACCTTCAGAAACTTGAATAGAAACCTGAAGACAATTTATAAATAATGATACACCTGTTTTATACATGTTTCATTTATTTGCCTTTCCAAGGCTTTTAGGCTTATTATGTAAATATTAGCTTTAAAATATACAAAAATGGTTACCTGAATGATGATTATCAGATGGCATTTAAAGCAGAAAAATCTTATACTTGGCCACCAGTGTGCCAAGGACAGAAAATTCATATAGGCCCAAGACCGAAAAGATTCTTTGTGGCTTATGTCCATTGAATGCAATGGCAAGCCTGGACCTTGGCCCTAGAAAGAAAGTAAATTACATTTCCTTCAGTTTTAGCAAATTTTAAGGGAACTAAATTGAACACATTCTGGAAATTAAAAACACAATAGAATAAATTTTGCTATTAGTATTTTTGTACTGGTAATCAACCTCATGACCTTGTGCTTGCCAGGCGGACACCATGCTGCACAGCGATATCCCTGGCCCTTGGGATCATTTTGTATCAATTAAAACTAGAATAAAAACCTAACAGGTGAATGTGTGTGTGTGTGTGTGTGTGTGTGTGTGTGTTTGTGTGTGTTTGAAACGGAGTCTTGCTATATAGTTCTCTCTCAGCCTCCCAAGTTCTGGGATCACAGTTGTGCACCACCAGGCCCTGCTGGTGAACTATTTAGTTGTTACATGCAAAGAAACTATAAAATTGGTGGCAGGAAATTTCTTTTAAAATCCTGAGTAATGGAGAAAGTAGTAAGATCTATAGAGAACCAAACTGAATCCCCGTGATGTAACAAAATAAAGAAATAAAACAAGATTGACAGCTACTTCTACTCCATTATGAACTCTTATGGGAGAAAAAAAAATGGGAAATCAACTTCCTCTTGTAGTCCTAGCATTGGTGAGGTGACGAGTTCTCCCTTGTAGGATCAAGTGTTTGGTGAGCTGTTTACATGTGAGGCTCCTCCCTTTCTGCAAGATTTGGAAACATAAAGGACAAAGAGTGGTTCATTGGTAACTCTGTGAGTATGATTTATATTTTTTAAATACCAGCAAATATATTGAAATAAAAGAATGAACCAAAAATTCATCTTAAAAAAATATTGCTCATAGAAAAGAAATAGGTGGGACCGACAAGAGAGTTTAGCAGTTTAAAGCGCTTGCTTAGGCAAGTCTAGGCATGCGCGGAGGGACTTAGGTTGGATCCACCACACCACGTGCCAAACCAACCCTGTCCCCAGAAGGGGCTGAGCAGGCAACAAGAAGGGAAGGGAAGGGAATGGAAAGGACGAGAGAGAAGGGGAAGGCAGGGGAGAGGAGGGGAGGGGAGGGGAGGGGAGGGAAAAGAAAAGGCCAAATAGCTCAATATGAAGGTGTCAGAGAAGTGGAGATTAGAACAGGTTACGGGATAGCATGTACTGGGAGGCTGCATGTAAGTGAACCTGCCCATCTATCTGCATGGAAAAGGATTGTGTAGTCTAAAGCACCAACAGGGAAACTCTGAGTGCTGTCCATCCTTTGCTGTCTCCCAAGTTTCTACTATGTACACATTCAGTATTCATAGTGACAAATGTTATTTTACAGTTCCATAATTATTTCTTCAATCAAGAAACTAAGTTTAGCCTGGGGATTTAGCTCAGGGGCATAGCACTTACCTGGCAAGCACAAGATTCTCGGTTTGATTCCTGCAACCACCACTAGTTTAATTTTGAAATGATGAAATTATGCCTCTTATGTTCACATTGAAAACACTATTTTTTTTTTTGCCATTTAATCAGGTGACTTGGGCAGATTTCTATAGGGACATCTGTAGCACCACACTCCTGGTCCTTAAATCTGATGTGCTGGACAGCTAGCCCAGGCTGGGCTCTTTGTAAGAGAAAGTCCAAGCCAGTCCTGCCATCACTGACTGGCTGCAGCGGAGGCCCCATACCAGGCTCTAGGTGACCCATCCCATCTCTGGCTTCGCTGTCCACAGTCATTTCTTGCTTCACACATGCCAGCTGTGTCAGCTCCCTGATAACACTCCACACTATCCCCACCCCTCCTCCAACAGGACATCCACTGTTGCCATACCCTGGATTAAAAAATAGTATTCAGTTTCTAATGTCTTTATTTCTAGTTTCGCACCACTTACAGTCCCTTGAGTTTTGAGACTGTATCTTGCTAGGTAGGACAGACTGGCCTTGAACTCACTTTTAGCCCTTGAATGCACAAAGATAGTCCTTTCACCACCCAAGTATTGGGATTACAACCATCCACCACAAACATTTCACATTTATAACTAAGGAAAAGTAGTTTACATATACACTTAGAAACTTTGCAGCTAGCGCTTTAATCTGTTCTTCACATTGAGAATGTGCATGTGATAAGGATTGCTCTGTCACATCAGTGGAAGCACAAGCAGCACAGGGTGGTGTTGAGCTGCTTGCATGCTAAGTCACCTGGATATTTTACATAAATGAACATAAATCAAAAGAACAAAACCTGGAACAAATTCAAAGTACAAGTGAGTGCAGTCCAGGAAAGGAGCTGCATGTGTAGGGCATACAACACTGCTAGACCCTGGAGGCTGAGCCCAGGAAATGCACTGAACTATTATTTTTTTTTAATTTCCAGGCACAGTTACCTTAAGCTACTCATTCACCTAGACTTGGCTCAAGCCTCTGCTGCTTGTGTCTTGGCCTCTCAGAGTGCTGGGATTAGAGCTATGCTTCATCATGCACTTCAGATCCAGCTGCGTCTGAAAGCCAAACACACTGCTACTGGATGTATGAATTTTAATTTTCTGTGTTGGGTGCATGTGGGTATTACTTTTGGGGTTCTTCCTTTCCATCTGTTGCTCTTTATTCATGGGAACACTAATTAAAACCCTAATAAAAGTCTGGATGACTGTGGAGCTACTTCTGTATTCTGCACTTGGGGACTTCAATTCCTATTGTTGGGAGCCTCAGAAGCTGGACATTCATTTTGTGTGGAAGAGCAGGACAGTGCCCCAGTGCCTAGAGCAATCAAGCTACCATTGTCTTGAGAAAAACATCCTGCCTGGACAGTGTTGGCTCTTAGCCACAAAGTAACCGTGCATCTCCCAATACTAACTTTGCAAAAGTGTAAATAAATACCCCTACTTCTGTTCTTGGGGTTCTTTGCGAGTCAGGCAAACAGGTGACCCCATGACCCAGGGGTCTTCTCTTCCCGTCTTCTTCTCTTTCCTGCTCCAGTTTCTTCCCAGTGTACACTGGGAGACTGGGTGTTCACATTTGGTGCCTGAACAGGACACCTGGTAAGAGAAAAGTGGGAAGCAGGAACACTTCTGAAGAGTGCACAACAGGGGAGGAAAGTGAATTGGTTGGAGCCAGTACTCAACCCACACATGCAGGTCCTATCAGCACATCAGGGGTTAAGCATGGGGATGGGGGCTCAGTAGGGCCAGAAATGTGTTCACAAGGGCCAGAGAAAGAAATGAGCTTGTAGAGAAGCCAAAAAGAGAAAGTTAGATAGAGTTACTGGAAGCTAAAAATGGGACGAATCAACTCTCTAGAATCACAGAACTATGTATATGTAATAGTGGTTTGGGCATACTTGATTCCCGTATTTACTTTTCTTTCCTGAATTATGGTTAGAAAGGGTTTTACAGCCTCAAAGGATTTGACTCATGGTGTTCTTTTAAATTAAGTCCCAAACCTGAATGTGAGAAGATAAATGGACAGCAGTTAGAGCTTGAACCTTCTATCTAGCTTTGCTCAATCTGGTGAAAGAGCTCTTTTAAGTTGTGAGCAGCTAGTTCCAAGCAGCCTGATGGGAGTGCAGGGGGAGAGGCACAAGCTGTTCCAGCATGGTTCAGGGCTGTGGTCCTACACAGACTCAGCGGGGACTCCCTGACTGCCTGCGCATTCATGCCACTGGCCCATCTCTGGGGTTTGACACACATGGCCCACTATAGCCCTGTGTGCCTGGGCATAAGCAGGAAGGTCATGACTAAAGAGTGCCCTGGCCTCTGTATTCGCTGAGTGGTGCTGCCATTCATAACTTATTTGCCTCAAAGCAGTGTCTATGTTTTAATCCTGGGCAAAATGGGATAGCACAAGTCAGAGTAAAATGACAGACAGCACACACAGTGGCTGTGTGGCTTGGGGAGGGAGAATGTGGACAACAGAGTCCATTTCCCATACTAACAGCTCAACCAGCCTTGAGGATATGGAGGAAAAGCAGCAGCCAGAGGAAGAGCCCCAGTATAA
>NW_004525555.1:14447-14967 GCF_000260255.1 Octodon degus
CTGGTTCTTGAATAACCTGAGGGCTGGGTGATGAATTTTCTTATGCATAATCTTGCTCAGGATGAACACACAGTCTAATGGTAGAGAGACAGGATGTTAAACTATCCAGAGCTGTTCAGTGATGGGGAGGGATGTGAGCAGGATACTCAGGTGTTTAGAAAAGGGACAGGTCACACTGACTTCTGAAAAAAGATGCTTACAGAAATGAGAAAAATTTTCCAGGAGAACAAGAATTGACTAGGAAGAACATTCCAGATCATAGTGTCATGGCAAAGACCCAAAGCAAAAACAGAGATGAGATGGGGAAAAATGGTCTGTGTTTGGGATAAAGAGTTTGAGTGAAGGTATTTATCATGAAGTCAGACATGGAGCTGGAATTAAGGGATGACCTAGGAGGGAAACATATGTGAGAAATGAAATGAAATTAATTAGACACATAAGATAAACTACCACATTGTTTCTTTGTTTGAGTAACACAAAATATACATAAAGAGGAATGGGAATGACAGGTAACAGGAAT
>NW_004525556.1:0-442 GCF_000260255.1 Octodon degus
TCATGAACATAGATGCCAAAATACTAACAAATAGAACACAGCAAATCATCAAGAAGATCATGCAGCATGACCAAGTAGGATTCATCTCAGGAATTAAGGATGATTCAATATTCGAAAATCTATCAATATACTACACTATATCAATAGAGCGAAAACTGCAAACCACATGATCATCTCCATTGATGCAGAACATTATTTTGACAAAGTTCAACACTCATTCATGTTCAAAGTCCTACTGAAAATTTGCATAGATAGCCTCTATTTCAATCTGGAAAAAGCCATTTATGAAAACCCAATGGCTAACATAATCCTAAGTGGGGAAAAACTGAAATCTTTTACTCTTAGATCTGGTCCAAGACAAGGATGACCTTTATCACCCCTCCTATTCAATATAGTTCTGGAATCATTAGCTACAGCCATTAGACAAGAGAAAGAAATAAAA
>NW_004525556.1:4496-10875 GCF_000260255.1 Octodon degus
TAAGTTTGCAGACCAAAATTAGAGAAAAAGAAGGGCTGCAAGGAAAGCCTACATTTTGACCCTAACCTTCTAAGGTCAATTAAGACTCAGGACATATGAGAACTTGTACTGTAATGTTATGTAACTCGGTAGTGTCCCAAATTTTGTATCCAAGGAGATTATGGGGCCAAAGGGGAAAGTGATCGATGATGTAGAGTGTGCCTATCAGAGTCACATGGAGAGAAAACATTCTCTCAGGCTTTCACAGAGAGCACATTGGCCAAGCAATGGCCGTGACTCATCCACATGGTTGACACTCACAAAGGTTCTACAATCTGAGGTACAGGATCTCAAGATAAATCCTGAGGGGATTTTATTGACCTTATCAAACCCAAAAGCTACAACTCTTGCTGCATAGGTCCTGCTTTACATTGGTCTTAACCATCCAGTAGAAAAGTATTAAGATGAAACATAGGAAGGAAAGCCATGCTGTTATGTTGAGCTGTGGGGGATTCAGGTCAACAATTTCTGACATTGGCAGCTAAACAGAAACTCAATGCTATTATAGGCTACTAGACTCTTTTAGAATATTTTGCTGTTTTTACACACCTATAATATTCAAATAACGGAACTTAACATAAAAAGCGTATACAGGTGAATGTCCATTTTGTATCTGTGCATTCTAAGTGGTTAGGATGGTTATATAGTTACATTCTGTTAATGAATAGAATGATTGGTTTCTAGTGGTGTTTGTAAATAGGATATCAAGTCCTCATCTTGTGCAGCAATTAGCCACTAAGAAGAATGTATGTAGTGTGTTAGTTATTGAAACTGTCCTAGCTATTTGATTTGATACTGTCTCATTGCTAATTGTTTATCAATAAAAGTATGAAAAAAATTGAATTTAAAAAAATATAAAATTCACAATTTTGTTCTAAAACAAAATATGCTGAACTGTAAAAGGCTCAAGCCAACAACTTCTGACATTACCAGTCCCACGGATAACCCACTATTATTATGGACTACTGGACTATATTGGAATATTTTGCTGAAATCACGCACCTACAATATTTGAATGGTAATGGAATACCCATCTCTGGCAAAAGTAATCTAAAAGGGGGAATGTAAATGAAGGACCATTTTGTGGTGAAAAAATATGTATATCTGTATATACAAAATAGTTAGTATAGATATACAGCTACTTTCTCTTAGTTCAATTCAGAAGATTCTTCAATTGAAATGATTTGTACTAATAGTGTTTAGACAAGATATCATGCCTGCATCTTGTACTATGAATAACTACTGCAAAGACAACAATACGAAATGAATTATTGTAACTGTCCTACTAACTTGTGTTGAAACTGTCTCATTGTTATTTTTTTTCTCAATAAAATGAAAAAAGAAAAGAAAAAAAAAAGATCAGTGAAGACTGAGGACATATGAGAACCTGTACTGTAACATCATGTAACTCAATTTTGCCCCAGATTTTTTGATCAAGGAGATTGTGGAGCCACAGAGGAATGTGATTTTTTATGTATAGTATGCCTAAGGAGAGTCAGATGGAGAGAAAACTTGTCTCAGGCTTTCACAGAGAGCAAATTATTCAAGCAATGACTGTGACTCATCCACATGGTTGACACTGACAAAAGATCTACAAAGTGCGGTACAGGGTTACAGGATAAATCCTGTGGGTACTTGACTGACCATGTCAGATACAGAAGTTACATGTCTTGTTATATAGATCTTGCTTTGTCTTGGTCCTACCCATCCAGTAAAAAAGTATAAAAACGGTTTATATAAAGTAAAGCCATATTTATATACTGAGCATTATATTTGAATGGTTCAACTTCTGCAGATAACCAAGTACTATTGTGAACTGCTGGACTATATTTGATTGTTTTGCTAAATTAAAGCACCTATAATATTTAGATGCCAATAGAATACCCATCTCTGACAGGACCAAACAAAAAAAAAGGAGATAAAAGGAAAGACCATTTTGCATTTGTATATACATAATAGTTAGGATAAATATACAGCTACTTTCGCTTAATTCAATGAGAAGAAAGATTTGTAGTAATAGTGTTTGGACAGGATATCCTGTCTGTTTCTTGTACTATGGATAACCACTAAGAAGATAACAGTGTACAATGTATTTATTATTGAAAATGTCCTTTTAATCAGCTTTGAATCTATCTCATTGATATTTGTCTCTCAATAAAGTAAAAAGAAGATTAAATAAAGAATTATGTTAGTAGTTGGGTTGTCATAGATGGCTTTTATCAGATTGAAGTATAAGCCATCTATTCCAATTATCTGTATGACTTTGAATATGAATGTTATACTTTGTCAAAATCCTTTTCTGCATGAATGGAGATGATCATGTGGTTTTTGGTTTTGCTCTATTGATATAGTGTATTACATGTATAGATTTTCAAATATTGAACCACACTCAAATCCCTGGGATGAATCCTACTTGGTCATGATGTATGATCTTCTTGATGATCTGCGGTATTCTACTTGCTAGGACTTTATTGAGGATTTTTGTATCTATGTTTGTGAGGGGGACTGGCCTGTATTTCTCTTTTTTAGTTGCTTCTTTCCATGGTTTTGATGTCAGTATAATACTTGCCTCCAGGAATGATTTTGGGAGGATTGCTTCCTTCTCAATTTCATTGAAGATTTTGAGGAGTATAGGGATTATAACTTCCATGAATTTCTTGTAGAATTCAGCTGTGTATCTCTCAGGTCCTGGACTTTTCTTTATCGGTAGGATTTTTGTTACATTTTGTATTTCATTGGCTGTTATTGGGTCATTGAGATTTGATATATCTTCTTGATTCAGTTTTAGTAATTACTACCTTACTAGGAATTTGAATTAATTTCTGCTCTAATATTTATTGTTTCTTCCCATCTTTTGGCTCCAGGTTTTGTTTGCTTTTCCTTTTCTAGATGTTGGAGATGCAATATTAGTGTGTTTATTTTTTCCCATTCAGTTAATCTAATGTGTGAGTTCATAGCTATAAATTTCCCTCTGAGAACTCCTTTCATTGCATCCCATAAGTTCTGATAAGTTGTGCTTGAATTTTCATTGAACTGTAGAAATTGTTCAATTTCTTGTTTAATTCCATCTGGGACCCATTGGTTGATCAGTAAGGTGTTGTTCAATTTTCATGTATTTATGGGTTTTTTTTGGTTTCTGCTCTCATTTATTTGCAGGTTCATTGCTCTGCAGGCAGGCAATATGCAGGGGATAATTTCTGTATTCTTGCATATGCTTAAGCATGACCTATGGCATAGTATATGGTCCGTTTTATAAAATGACCCATGTGCAGCTGAGAAAAATGTGTATTCAGCTGTATTTTGGTGGAGCACTCTATATGTCCACTAAATCTGTTTGTTCCAAGTTCTGCTTAAGTTCTGCTGCATCTTTGCTAATTTTTTGTCTGCTTGACCTGTCTTTTTGGGATAATGGGGTGTTAAGGTCTCCTCTTAAGATTGTGTTATTGGCTATTAGATTTTTCTGTCCATAAATATTTGTATTATGTAGCTGGGTGTTCCCTTGTTTGGTGCCTAAATATTTATGAATGTTAACACTTCCTCTTGAATTTTTCCCAGGACCAGAATATAGTGCCCTTCTTTGCTTCGTTTTATCATTCTTGGTTTGAAATTGAGGCTGTCTGAGATCAGGATTTCTACCCCTGCTTTTTCCTGACATCCTGGGGCATGTTTTATATCCTTTGACTTCGAATGTCTTTATTAGTTAAATGTGTTTCTTTTTTCCCATAATTTTATTGATAAACAAATAGCAATGAGACAGTTTCAAATCAAATTGGTTGGACAGTTTCAATAATTAGCACATTGCATACATTCACCCTAGTGGTTAATTGCTGTATGTGTTTCTTTTATACAGCATATTATTGGATTTTTTTTCCTAATCCACTGTGTCTGTCTGTTTCTTTTTATTGGTGAATTGAGTCCATTTACATTAATGGTTAAAATTGAAACATATTGACTTATGATCCAAATGTTATTTACTTGCTGTTGTTTACTTGCTTTTCTCCTGTGTTTAATTGTTTGCCCTATTTAGTGGGTTCCTTCTGTTCTTGTGCATGGAGTTTTGATCATTTTGGTCCCTCTATAGAACATCTTTCAGTATTCTACGTAGGGTTGGCTTTGTCAACATGAAATTCTTTAGTTGTTCTTTGTCGTGGAAGTATTTCACTTTTCCATGAAACTTGAAAAAGAGTTTTGCAGGATATAGTAGTCTGGGCTGGAATTTGTTTTCATAGAGGACTTGAAGTACTCTGCATCTTGCTCTTCTTGCCTTCCTGGTTTGTGAAGAGAAGTCGGCTGTAATTCTGATTAGTTTTCCTTTAAATGTGATCTGTTTCTTTTCTCTAGCGGTTTTCAGTATATTGTTCTTGTGCTGGATTTCTGAGATCCTGACTATTATATGTTTCAGTGTGTTTTTAATTCGGTTGAAGTTATTTGGAATTCTGTATGTTTCAGTTACATGAATGTCAAACTGTTTCCTCATATTTCAGAAATGTTATGAAATTACTTCTGCCATATTCTTTCTATATCATTTGTATTGAATCCTTCTTTCTCATTCATTCCAATTAGTCTCACATTGTTCATATTTTCATTGTTTTTCAGGTGATGGATTATTTTTTCCTGTACCATAGTTGTTTTTAAAATGTCTTTTCTTACATTTTCACTACCTGCTATGGTGTCTGCAAGATCTGAAACTCTATCTTTACTTTCACTCAATTGGTTTTGAAAGTTTGTGATTGAGATTTTCAGTTACTCTATATCTCTTTGACTCTGCTTCATGTAATCTATTTCTTTCTTATATTGCTCCTTCAAGGTATCAATCATTTTTCTAATCTCCTCTGTTTTTTATCTCTGTCTTCTTGAGAAGTAGTTATTAACTCTTTTACTCCAGAGAGTATTGCTGATCTGATATTTTCCATATGTTTCTGCATTTGATTCTTTACTTCAGATGCTATTCATTGAAAGATTTCTTTATTTCTGATCTGAGTTCCTCTATATCTTTCTGCTGTTGTTTCCTTATATCAGATGCTGTTAATTCAGGCATTTCAGCTGTGTGATCTCCAATTTCTTCTATGCTAGTGTCCTCTGCACTTGCTCTGTTTGGATTTGTGGTGTGAGATGGCATTTTTCTCCTTCTCTTTGTCATTTTATATAGCACTGTCCTCTGACCTTTGGTGTAGAGCTTTGATGCAGTTATAACCTTAGCACCTATTGATATTCGGGTGCAGATATATGAAGTTTGAATTCATCCAGTTGTGCCTGGCTGGGGTCTGCCTGCTGTGCTCAGCTCTGTCCTGCTGCAGCCCTTAGGAGGGAACCTATTGTGCCCCTCTGGCAAGATGTTCTGCTCCTCGATTAGCTGGGTTGTTCTGACCCCTAGTGTGTCTGCAGGGTCTTCACCACCAGTTTCATCCCAGGCCTGTATGCCAGCCCTGTGCTGGGTCTATAGGGTACCACTTGTTGCAGGGGAGCAGAGAAGCTCTACCACACACTTGCAAGACCTGAGCTTGGGCTGAGTGTGGAGGAGTGCAGGGGTCCACAGAGTTAGATGGAAGGTCTCACTCATGAGACAGGCCTGGGATGCTTCCAGAGAGGTCCAAAGGGCACAGGGGAGCATGGTAGCTCTCCTACACACTCAGCAAGCCTGGGCTTGGGCTGGCTCTGGAGAGATGGTGGGGTCCCGAGCATTGCCACTCACGTGGCAGACCTGGGCAGGATCCCATGCTCTTTTTCTAACAATAAACTGTATCCATGATTTAGATGGACTACTTTAGTAAACAATGCAATTTTTATCACCATACCAATAAATTTAATTAAATTTTAAAAAGAAAATATCTAAACTTTGTGAATACTTGATATGTGTGAGAAATACAATAAAAACATTATACTGCCAGGCATGGTGGTACAAACCTGTAATCCAAGCACTTAGTAGTTAGGGGATGGTGGAATGTTGCAAGGTCAACACCAGCCTGGGCTGCAAAGTGAGCTCAAGGCCAGCCTGAATTCTATGATGAGACCCTATCTCAAAGAGAAAAAAGAAAAGATTATATGACTCAGATAATAGAATAGAAAGTTTCTACCCTCTCTTCCACATAGAAATTTCTATAAGATAATAGAAGAAGAGAAAGTAGATAACATAATGCACTATATGTGTTATAAAATATTTTCTCCAGAGAACTAACTGCAAAGAGGCTAGAGGCAAGACCCACCCAGCTGATTCAGGAGCAGAACATCTTGCCAGAGAGACACAAAGGGTTCAACTCTAAGAGCTGCAGCAGAAAGAAGTGGAGCACAGCAGCCAGATGCAAGCAACATCCACCTGGAGGAATCTGAACTTCGTAGATCC
>NW_004525556.1:12890-13965 GCF_000260255.1 Octodon degus
GCACATGGCAATGAAGTAAGAACCTCTAGAAATTTTATCCTCAGAGAATGATGAATTTGAACATGTATTAATGCACAAAACTGCCTTCACATGAAAAAGGAACTATGGGGGAGACAACAATACCTAGTGTGGGGACAAATATTTTTTAAAAGGCATTAGAGTAGATTGGAAGGACTTTCCTAGGTCACCTCTCTTTAACTCCAAGCAGCACAAGGTAAAGATTTATTACTGCTTTGAGGTACAGTGAGAGAATCAAGTCTATTTCCTAGACTTTGGATTCTTTTTTTTGTTGTTGTTGTCTGAAGCTTGTTTTTTTGAATAATTTTGTTGATAAACAAATAACAATGAGAGTTTCAAATCAAATCGCTAGGACAGTTTCAATATTTAACACACTGCATATATTCTTCTTAGTGGTTAATTGCTGTACAAGATGCAAACTTGATATCCTATTTACTAGACTTTGAATTCTTGATCAAGCCTGTCAGAGTGAAACCTAATACCAGGTAGAGCCCCAAAGCATGTTCAGTCATAATGGCATTCACAGATAGAGTCTTCACACCCACTTTTTCCTGACATCCAGGGACTGCATGCACACAAGTTCAGCTCAGTATCCCTTATTTGCAGACAAAGGCCTGAAGACAAAGCCTCAGCAAATACCACAGTATCAGACACCTCTGTCTCAGGTATGATGGACTTAAATTCCAGGTAATATCACCTCTGACTAACTGCAGAGGTCTCAATTAACGACCACATCACAACAGCAGGACTAGTTTCACCAGCATGGATATTTTTCCTACCCCTATATTCTGATGGTCTTAGAAAACTCTTGGCTCAAGCTGTGACTCAGAATTGCAGTACTAGTGGTCATGAGATGCCCATACCAGCATTGTTATAATCCCAAACAGCACATAACATGGAAAGAGTCACTATATGCATGGACAAACAACAAAGATGGAAGTACAATTCACTATTTTTAAGTCAAGGTCAGACCCTCCAAAGTGTGATCCATTTCAAGGCACAACGCAGTCACCTCTATCTCCAGAATACTGCCCGTGACCAGAGACTGTGGCTACAT
>NW_004525556.1:15485-15987 GCF_000260255.1 Octodon degus
AGGTCAGTGAAATCCTCTCAGGATTTATCCTGAGATCCTGTACCTCAGATTGTAGAACCTTTGTCAGTGTCAGTCACGTGGACGTCATGTAACTCAGTAGTGCCCCAAATTTTTCTGATCAAGGAGATTCTGGGGCCAAAGAGGAAATTGATCAATGATGTAGAGTGTGCCTAAGGAGAGTCACGTGGAGAGAAAATACTTTCTCAGGCTTTTACAGAGAGCACATTATCCAAGCAATGGCCATGACTCATCCACATGGCTGACACTGATAAAATAGCTGTTTTAAAGAAACAAAAAAATGAAGAAAAAGGAATGATGTGGTAGTGATTCTGAGAAACAGAGACATTGCATTATTATTAAAAACTGAATGAAAATTTGGGAGCTGAAAAAAACAATAAAATGAAAAATTTTACAAAAGATACTGATGCAACAATAAATAAACAAGAAAAATGAATTTGTGACCAGAAAAATAAGCTATTTGAAAATACACAGAGAAAAAAAA
>NW_004525557.1:0-695 GCF_000260255.1 Octodon degus
TGAGAAGCTACCTCACTGACTAGCAGAAATCTTGAAGACACAGGTGTAGGCAGACACTGCATGAACAACAGTCCGCACTCTTGGGAAATACCTCAAAGAATCAAAAATGAGCTCTCACCTTATTAAGAAGCTTCTGTGCATCAGGATTAAGTGACAACCCACAGAATAGGAAGAAAAATTTAGCCAGTTGTTGCTCAAATAGAGGGCTTATACCTAGAACATAGAAAGAACCAAAAGAAATCAGATGCCCCAGCCTTAAAGACCCAATTCAAAATTTGGCAGTTGAGATAAGTATACACGTTGCAGATGAAGAAATACAAAGGGTAAACAAATACATGAAAAAAAGTTCAAAAATCATTGGTTATTCAAGGAATACAATCTAAAAAATACTGAGATTCCATCTTATTCCAGAAAGAAGGGCTATCACCAAGAAATCAAACAAAAACAGATGATAGATGAGTTGTGGGAAAAAAAGAATCTGCTCTGCTGTTTATGTGAAAGTGCCCTAGTGCAACCACTGTGGAAATCAGTGTAGAGATTCTTTAAAAAACTAGGATTAGAGGTTCTGTTCAACTCAACTCTTTCCTTCCTGGATATCTTCCTAGAAGAATTAAAACATCATAACCAGGTGGTGGGAAAGTAGCTCAGTGGCGCAAGAGCCTGTCTGGCAAGCACAAGGTCCTGAGTTCAATCCC
>NW_004525557.1:2070-3721 GCF_000260255.1 Octodon degus
TTGCACCTGTACATGATACAACTTGATTTGTCCCCATTCCCCTACCCGCCATTCCTCTCCTCTTCCCATGTATTTCTTATTCTTCTAATGATGTCACTTGAAAAGAAAAGTTTAATATTTGATGTAGTCAAATTCCTCATTGTTAAAGACCATCCTCTTGGTATCAATTCTAAAAATATTTAACCAACACATTTATGAAAATACTTTTCATTGAATTTTAAGATGTTATACAAATTGGAGCTTTATATTTTAGTTTATGATTCATCTTTAATTATTCTATTTTGTATAAATGACAAGAAACATTGCAAGAAATGAATGTAAGATATAAGTATTATGTATAATTACATAATTTTTCCAGCACCGTTTGTTGAAGGCACATCCTTTCTATGCTAAACTGGCTTTACATTGATGACATAGAATAGTTGTTCATGGTGTGGGTTCGTCTGTAGAAAAAGCAGTTATATTGAACTACTTATTTTATTTTAGTGATGGTAACATAATAATTTCTTTGTGGCAATATTACACAAATTCTTAAACTCAGGTACCGCTAGCACTCCATTTATTTATTTATTTTAATTTCAACTCAGTGAATTGGTTCTATGGCTTAAATTTCCATTTGAATTTTGAAATCAAATTCTAATCCCTATAGTAACTGTTCTGGCATCTTAGTTGGCATTGCAATGATGTAATCAATTTAGAAAAAATGGAATCTTCTTAATACTATATGTCCTAACCTATAAACAAGGAATTATCTCCCATGCATTTTATTTCTTTATAGCCTCACAACATTTGTGGTTATTATTTGTAGGATTTTCATATATTTCACATAGTCATTTTATGTTTTAATGACATTTTAAGAGTATTATTTAAATGAAAGTTGCTCACTGATATTTGTAGGTATACAGAATACAAAAAATGCATAATTATTGTTGTTAAGTGCTGTAAACTTGCGAAATGTGTTAATTCTAGTGTACTAGATTCCAATGAAGTTTTGTATAAAAATCATGTGACTTCTAAAATCACTTATGACTTTTAAATACGATTGCCTTTTAGTGTTCTTCCTCCTTGACAGCACTAATTTTGCACTGTATGGAACTGGAAGAAGAGTGTCTGTCTTGTCTTGTTGTTTTTCTTATAAGGAAAGCATTCTGCCTTTGTCTGTTAAATGTGTGAACTATATACCCTTGCCCAGATTTTCATTATCAGGATGAGGAAGCTCCTTTCTATTTATAGCTTTCTAGTAATTTTGTCAGTGTTAGACATCATACTTTTGTTGAGCTATTCCATTTGTTGTGATCATTTATTAATATGGATGATGATATTGATTAATATCAAATATTTAACCAACCCTGAATTACTGAGACAAAGTATACCACTTTGTCAGAGCACATTAGTCTTTAATATATCACATTTGATTTATTAAAATTCGAGCAGAGGGTTTTTTTTTGTATTGTTGCTTGTGTAAAATGCTAAAATCTAATAGTCCATTTTTGTAGCATCTTTGTTTGATTTAGAACCTGGGTAGTTGGGGGCCAGGGATACAGCTTATTGGCATAAGCAACTGCCTGGCAAGCTCTAGGTCCCCAGTTCGATATGACAGACAGACAGACAGACAGACAGACAGACAGACAGACAGACAGAGAAAGAAGGC
>NW_004525557.1:4341-6123 GCF_000260255.1 Octodon degus
TTAAAACACTTATCTTTTTCAGATTTACTGAGATATAATTAGCAAGCATAAATAAATTTATATAAAATGAGTTTTAATAATTTTACTTGACACATGCAAACTATATGTTTAA
Source organism: Octodon degus (assembly GCF_000260255.1). Taxonomy (NCBI): domain Eukaryota; kingdom Metazoa; phylum Chordata; class Mammalia; order Rodentia; family Octodontidae; genus Octodon; species Octodon degus. The sequence continues at coordinate 4,454 of NW_004525557.1, forward strand.
CAAAAATCATAATTATATGAGATAATTCACGTGTTAGCTTATTTTAAGAATTCAACAATATACAAATATTTGAAAACATCAATATGTAGCCTTTCTGTTTATTAACTTTCTGTATTGAAGCAGACAGTTCCTGGAAACCTTTACATTTTGTGTGCAAGAAGGGCAGCTTTGAATTTTATCAAGGGACTCGAAGTTCTGGTAAACTGGTTTGACTTCTTTAGGTCCAGGAAGTGCCACAGTCTCTGGACAGTATTCCAGGAATGATGACATCTACGCAGTAGTTCTGAGAACCTACAGGGATGTGGCCACTTTTCTCCCCTCTGCTTCTAACTATAACCTAATTTCCTACTACTAAGTCTATTAGGTTGACGTCCTCTAGACCTTTTGCTTAAGACTTTAAAACTGGATTTAACAAAGGCTTTAAAATTATGGCAAAGGAGAAAATGCTCCATGATTGGGAATTTGTTAGTGTTGTCTAAAAATTCATTTTCTACGTCCATTTTAGAGGATTTTAAAAACTGCCTCCAGAAGATTTTTTCCATAAAACGTAAAGGTGCAAATTTTGTTAGCATCCTTATTTTGACAGTTTGTTCATGTTTCTACAGTTCAATATTCTCTGCTTTCAGCCGTAGGGAAAAATCTGTAGAACTGAATAGCAGGTATAAATATATTTTCCTTTTCATTTTAATTTATATATTTAAACCAACCTCCATATCACATACCATTCAATCAATTTATTTCTGATAGAATTTCTTTTGCTATACTAAATCTAGATCTTTCCCATCCTTAATTACAGTTTTTGGAAATTAACAGTATTTTTTGTAATTTATTACTTGTTCCACATTTGTAAATAGGTGCATTTTCCTAACTAGTTTACCTGCAGGTTAGGTTTGCTTTCTCTTGTTATTTTATTAATACTCCACTTGGTTTGATACCTGGCATGAAATAGAAAAAATAATTTTTAAATTAATGAATTATATAGTATTAGATAAATATTAAAGTGGGAAAGGAAGTGAAATTTAAAGTTATTTGACTTTAAATAAATCTGTTTTAAGATGACTGAATTGAAGATAGGAAAGACTTGCTTTTATGCCAAGATTAATTCTTAGTTTGCTGAAATTCATTACCACTGTACAAGTCAGAAACCTGAAACCTGCATCTGTAGGCTTTGAGACAGTCTTACTAATAGAAGCGAACGGAGAAGCTTCTCAATGAACACACCCCAGAGGTGTTAAGTTTCTTGAGGACATGAATTTTTACTGTGAAGTCCTTTATCCTGCCTTCCAATTAACGCTCCCTAAAACTCACAGCAGTACCTGACACACACATTTTTGAAGTAGATAAAATGACCATGTGCCTGCCTTTTTGTGGAAACTTGAGTATGTAGTATATGCGCCTTTATTTTTAAAAGAATGCCTTCGTGAATCATAATTGATTTTAATGGAAGGCTCAATACTTTCATTTGTTCTTCATTTTGTATTTATCATTAATAATCAATGCTGTCCATTCTTCACTAACCACAGAAGTTGTGTGAAGTGATAATGAGTAATAGGAAACATACTCCTGAAATTGTGTCTATGTGTCTGTAGCACGTATCGTGTAATGTAAGGTTTTGGAGCACATTCCCTGCCTTGATTGTTTCACTTCTGGCAATTACTCTATATTCCCTG
>NW_004525557.1:6828-8106 GCF_000260255.1 Octodon degus
AAGGACTAAATTTGGATAATATTAATGAATAAGAGGAATAAGAATTATCTGTTAAAATATATGATAGTTTGTATATCATTCTTTCACTACTAAACTCTCTCTCAAATAGACCAAAATTAAACTGTCTGTCTGTCTGTCTGTCTGTCTCTCTCTCTCTCTCTCTCTCTCTCTCTCTCTCTCTCTCTCTGCCTCCCTCCCTCCACACCCCCCAAAAAACATGCCCACAAAAACTCAGCACCTCTTTCTACATTAGGGGAGCACTTGAAAAGTCTAGTTCAATTCAGTTTGGAGTATTAAATGCTATTTTTTTATTATATGCTGAGAAAATTGCTTTCGTAAATTAGTTTATTGGTGCATTTTAAATACATGTAATGCTCATATTTGTCATAGCGGAATTTGTACTTGTCCATGTAACATCTTTGATTCTTTTTTTCTCCCTACCCCCCTGCCCTCTTTTCAGCCCTTCTTTCTATCTTTATTTACAAAAGCTTTTTTCCCCCCAATTTTTCCTTCTTTTCTCCTTGCTTTTGTTTTCCTTTCCTTCCTTTCCCTCTCCCTATCCCTGGTTCCCCTTAATATTTGAAAACACTCTTCCTATTTCACAATATCTATTATACATTTTGATCCTTATTTATTTTGGTGGGTTCTCACACTACAGAAACAATGAAATATTGGCACATGTGTTTCCAATTTATTTCACTTAAAAGTATGATCTCTTGGTGCATCCACTTACCTATACAAGTATCAAATATATATTTTTTATGGCTAATAGTCAATTGTATTTTACAAAGTCACATCTTTAGGCAGTTGTCAGTTGTTGGGGATTTTGGTTGTTTCCAAGATGTAGCTATTGCACACTGTGCTGCTGTAAACATGGGTGCATGGATTGCTGAAAGTTCTTCCCACTCCAGGAAGAATGTCTGTCATCAAGAAATCAGCCAGTCACAAATGCTGGCAGTGCCGTGAGGAGAAGAAACCCTTCTTCACTGTTGGTGGGAGTGTGGACTTGGTCAACCACTGTGGGAAATCAGTGCAGAGGATTCACAAGAAACGAAAACTAGAGGTTCCATTTGACCCAGCTATTTGCCTTCTTGGTATCTTACCAAAAGAATTAAAAGCATTATACCACAGAAATATGTGCTGTGATAATTTTTGTGTTTCAATTTTTAAAATAATACAGTATAAGGCTGGGAAGATGGCTCAGTAGAATAAGTACTTCCCTGACAAGTGCAAGGCCTGAGTTCTGCCAAATAATAATAATAATAATAATAATAATAA
>NW_004525557.1:9756-14053 GCF_000260255.1 Octodon degus
CATTTGAAAATGGCAGGCAAGAAATTTTAAAGAGAATGATTTTAGGTATAGATTTTTCTGCCTCAAGATATTTATGCATTTCTCCCTGATGACCCTCACACATCCCTTCTTCCTGGGTCCACGTGGTTGGTACAGTTCAAAGTCGGTGTTACATAGAACAATGGTAGCACCAACAGATAACTTACGTTATGGCGGGTGCTGCTGGAAAACTTTAGTGGCCTTAAATCACATCAGGATGTAGTTTTGACCTCATGAAACATGTGCAGTGACTTTGTTATGTGACACTGAATCCTTCTGATTTTGTACAAAAAAAGATGATACTTCATGGTTCAATAATCCACTTACGCTTTCAAAATTCTCTAAGGTACATCTCTTAATTTTCCAGGGGCCTAAAAATATAAAAGCCTATGTCTTTCATGTGTGCATATATTTCAAATAACTTACCTACCATCAAAAGAAAATAGAATTTATAACCAGCAAGCATCAATTTTAGTTAAATATTTATCTTATACTTTTTTCAATGAAAAAATATTACATTGTGACAAGGCCACAATACAAAGATGTAGATTTTAAAAATTATGTTTCTCAATTCTCTTTTCAATTTCAACTAAAAGAATTAACCTATGTTAGTAAATTATATGCTGAACACACACATACACACAAAACCATAAAATTCTTCATTTATGTTCAAATATTCTGATACACATATAGCATACATAATACATTATATAATGTATATTATAAAAATATATATTTATATATCAGATTGTTCTTATTTATCTATTTATTTTCTTGTCTTTTTGAGACAGGGTCTCACTATGCAGTTCAGGCTGACCCTGAACTTACTGTACAGCCCAGGTTAACCTTAAACTTGGAGTGATTCTCTTGAATCAGACTCTCAAGTGTTGGGATTACAGACGTAATACCTGGCTCACAGGTTCATTTTATCATATTTTTATCTATTTTATAAAAATCTTTGGTACCAGGAGTCAGTCTCGGTACCTCACACTTGCCAGGCATGCACTGTGCCAGTGGGTTATATCCCCAGCCCAGGTTCATTGCAATCTTCATAGAAATATCATAATATAGTTGTAATTCCAGTCTGTAATTTACATGCCTTACAGTGAAACTATTGAATTTTTATAATGATATGTTATTACACTTTCTAAAAGTTGAAAATCTTATGCTTGGTAACAGCAGTGTAAAAGTGTACAGAATTTGTTATAGGTACAACTCTATATTGTTAAAAAAATACTTGAGTTTATCTGATTATACCTCCTTACTATTTTTTTCCATGTGTCAGTGAGGAAAAACTATAGTTAAATTTGTCCTATTATATAAATTTTAATGGACTTCCAAAATATCAGCTCATCTCAAGTACAGGTATTCTTTCATAACTTTAAAATACTATTTTTATATTCTTATCTGATTTTCTTTCTTGTATATAATTTGAAATATAATTTAAATTTCTTTTCTTTAACTGGAATTTTGACAGTACCATTTATTTAGACAATTTCCATTTAAAATAAAAATGGAATGCCAACAGTATCAAAAGTGACATAAATGTATAAAGATAATTCTAAACAGAACAAACACACATAAGGAAGTAAATTTATGCAAATTTAATTTTGAAAACATATAATAGTATCTGGTCTTACTCTAAGACATTGTTTTAAATTGTGAATAAAATTCATGGTTACAAACTTTTGTTATAAAAATATTCTGTTTCAGTACATGCAAAACCTTACATTGTAGTATCTCTACAAAATTCCATTGAATGAGTACATTTTTATTTAACTGTATTTTGCAGATGGATTATGCAATTTTTTCTAGTTTTTCCCATTGTAGCTAGTGCCAGTACAAATACATTTACACATATCATTTCAAAGAAATATTTATAATTATACCAGATGAATTCATAGGACTGAAATTGGTAACATAAGTTTTATACATATTTAATGTTAGTCTATATTACTAATTGGTCTTCTAAAGATATTAAGCAACCAGAATTATATGATTGTCAGTGCTGGCCAAATAGCTCAGCTGATTGAAGCAAGCTGGCACAGGGGCCAGGGGTTTGATCCCCGGGGCCTGCTGTGCTGGCCCTACCCCCGGGGCACACAGAGACGGCACCTGAGACTGGGCATGGTGACACATGCCCATAATCCCAGCTCCTGGGAAGCTGTAAACAAGTGGATCACTATGAGTACAATCTAGTAGTAAGACCCTGAACACCTTGTAGACTCTTCTCTAAAATATAGGGAGAAAAAAAGAATTTTACAATTGTCATATGAGAATGTATTTTATCTATATTCATATCAAATATTTTTGTTAATGCTTTAGTCTTCAGAACTGGGGATTGAACTCAGGCCCTTGTGCTTGCCAGGCAAGTGCTTATTCTACTGAGCTATCTCTCCAGCCCCAATGCTCAATGTCTTAATTGATCTAATTATAAGTGGTATTTAAATATAGTTTTAGTTGTTCCTATTACAAAAAAGTGGCTGAATTTTTCATGTTTGATAGTGCTTCATTTGCCCATTTGAAAATGTTATTATTTAAATTTATACTTTTAAATTATCATTAACAGTGTATTAAATAAATTAGTGGCTTTTTACATGTGCTGCAAAATACTTCTCAAGTTGTCTTTTTCTTATTCTTTATTTTAGAGTTGTGTACATACCTAAGTTTTAATGCATGCTAAATAAACATATTCTACAATAATAAAAACCTTGTTATACATAATATAAATTCTTGCTCCTTTTATTAAATAAGATAATTATATTCAAAAACTGTTTATACAAATTTCCTGTTCATTTCTCTATGAGCTTTTTCTTATTTAAAAGTGATCATTTATATTTCTTTGATCATTTTCCTGCTATTGTATATATTCATTATTTTTGCTATATTGAAAGAACATTACTTTTAGCATATTAATTCTCATGTTTATTTTATTCAACTATCTTATTGATTTTGAAAATGTTTTTATTTAAATCTTATGCCTTTTCTACATATAAAATAAAGCAATTTAAAAATTATGATACTTTTGGGCTGACCAAATAGCTCAGAGGATTGAAGCGCCTGCTTAAGCAGATGCAGGGGCCGGGAGTTCCCCTGGCCTGAGTTGCCGGCCCTGCCCCAGGGCACGCTGAGAAAATGACTAAAACTGGGCATGGTGGCATGCACCTGTAATGCCAGCACTTGGGAGTCTGTAAACATGACGACAACTATGTGTCCGATCTAAGCAGCGAGACCTTGTTTAGACCATGTCCTAAACACAAAAATAAAATAAAATAAAATAAAATAAAATAAAATAAAATAATAGTGATAATGATAACTTAGATTCATATTCAGGTTCAATCTATTTGTTTTCCTCTTGAATTATTTTGGTTTTATTCCCAGAACAAATCTTTTAGTCTAATGTGTGCATTTTGTGCAATCACAAAAAGCACTGTATTTTAAGTACAGTTTTTTTAGTGGTGTAAATATCTTACCAACACTTTCTTCCTCAGTGAACATTTCAAAGGATTGCTATTCTTACTCACATATTTCTTTATTACTCTAAATTTTAAACAGTTACTCAGTTTTTCGGTTGAGTCCTCATTGAGATTTTTACTGTAATTAAATAAGCATATTGCTGCGCATGGTGGCACCTGCCTATAATCCCAGCGCTTGGGGGGCTGAGGCAGGAGGACTGCTGTTAGACCAACCTTGGCTAAAGGAAGCTCAAGGCCACACTGAACTGTACAGCGAGACCTTGTCTCAAAAAGACAAAAAGAAAGAAAGAAAATTCATATAAAGTTGTAAAATGTATATGCTTCATGAGTGCTTCTTCACAGTCTTTCAGAAATTTCAAAGAATGAGTAAAGAAAAAAAATCTAAAACTGTGTGTGTGTGTGTGTGTGTGTGTGTGTGGCTTATTTTATTTTGTTTTTCATGTAGTCATCGTTATTTGGTAATTAAATTTATTCCTTTACATAGTTGAGCCACTGTTGCCTATGAGTTTTTATTTTTGCTTCTGTTTTTAATATACAGGAAGTTACGCACTTTATAAATTGATCATATCTTTAAGCATCATTTATTCATTTCAAACTTTTTATAGTTTCATAAAATAGTTTTCTCTATTCCTCTTCTGTATTTATAATATCACTTAGGTACTAACTAAAGTAATTAGAAAATCAGGCAATGTTACTTATGGGGAGGCAACAAGAAGAATGAATTTGCTTTTTATATATGATATTTACGATTAAGTTTTCCTAAAGAATCTCTGTCATGTTTAAGTACGTAACTTTTTTTTTTT
>NW_004525557.1:14153-15224 GCF_000260255.1 Octodon degus
CTATAATCCCAGCGCTTGGGGGGCTGAGGCAGGAGGACTGCTGTTAGATCAACTTTGGCTAAAGGAAGCTCAAGGCCACACTGAACTGTACAGAGAGACCTTGTCTCAAAAAGACAAAAAGAAAGAAAGAAAATTCATATAAAGTTGTAAAATGTATATGCTTCATGAGTGCTTCTTCACAGTCTTTCAGAAATTTCAAAGAATGAGTAAAGAAAAAAAAATCTAAAACTCTGTGTGTGTGTGTGTGTGTGTGTGTGTGTGTGTGTGGCTTATTTTATTTTTTTTTCATGTAGGCATCGTTATTTGGTAATTAAATTTATTCCTTTATGTAGTTGAGCCACTGTTGCCTATGAGTTTTTATTTTTGCTTCTGTTTTTAATATACAGGAAGTTACGCACTTTATAAATTGATTATATCTTCAAGCATCATTTATTCATTTCAAACTTTTTATAGTTTCATAAAATAGTTTTCTCTATTCCTCTTCTGTATTTATAATATTATTTAGGTAATGACTAAAGTAATTAGAAAATCAGGCAACGTTACTTATGGGGAGGCAACAAGAAGAATGAATTTGTTTTTTATATATGATATTTACGATTAAGTTTTCCTAAAGAATCTCTGTCATGTTTAAGTACGTAACTTTTTTTTTTTTCACTTAGCTGGTATGTACATGTGATCAACAGGACAAAGGACTCTTGTCTTGTGGACCAAATATTCCAGTGGGAAAGGATGAAGATCACAAGCAATAAGAACAACAGAACATGTGTAATTATGCAGTGTGGATGAGGGTCATGATCTCTATGGAAAAGATTTGGCAGGAGGATGAAGCATTTTGTGCAAGAGCATTGTAATGGGCTATTGTGTCATTATCCAATACTGAAGACAACAGTTCAAGTGGAAAAGGCTTTACTATTCAGTTTCATTTGGTAGTTAGCTGGCTCTCTCACTGTGAACCTGAGATTGGGGGCTGAACACCATTAGAACACCATAAGGGAAGGGTATGGCCCAGGAAGCATGCTCGCCTTGGGGCAGTCAGGAAGTAGTGATGAGTCAAGGACCTCAGAGGGAGAG
>NW_004525558.1:0-3765 GCF_000260255.1 Octodon degus
GAGATTTGGACAAGCGAGATAGCTTAGCAGACTCAGCACCTGCTTGACAAGCTAGGGAACAGGTATCAATCTCCAGTCCCTCATGCCATGCTGACCTTGTTTCTGGGGCATGCTGAGCTAGCGATGGAGTCAGGGCATGGTTATGTACACTTGTAATCCCAGTGCTGGGGAGGCTAAAGGCTGGAAGATCAGTATAAGTCCAAGCTGCATAGTGAAACCCTGTACCAAATACATAAAAAATAAGTAAATATATTTAAATAATAAATATCTTTTATCTTAAAATATGTTTTCTCTTAAACCACATGATTCCTTATGTCAGATGCCTGGAACTGTCTGTGTTAATTATTTTGTTCTGGGGCGGGAGAAATGGCTTAGTAGAATAAGCACTTGCCTGGCAAGTGCAGGGGCCTGAGTTCAATCCCCGGTTCCATAAAAAAAAAAAAAAAAAAAAAAAAAAAGTTTTGGCTGAGACAAAATAACCATAAATGACAATTTAAGAGAGGAAAGATTTATTTAGCATAATTTAGTTCATTTAATTTGTAGAAGTTTTAGTCCCTTATCGATTGGCTCTAAGGTAGGTTAGCATTGCAAAACATAATCAAGGAGATAAAACAGTCCAAGACAGGGTAGGGCTTGCTGAAAGCAGGAAGGACCTAGTAAAAGCAGTAGCATGAACAACAAAATAGCAGAAGCAGAAGAAGAAGTGGCAGAAGTCAGTTTTTAAAAATAGACCTTCATATGCCTTTCAGACTAAATTCCTTTCTGCAGTTCAACCCACATCTAAAATGGGGCACCCTTATTCACAGTAACACACACCCTCGATCCATCTAGCTCTTAAAACTCAACTTCTAAGTGCATGAGACCTAGGGAGATATACAGACACAAGCTACAACACAATCTAATCATTTCTCTCACACTTCTTTTCACTTTATCCTCCCAAATGCTGCACATTTTAATGGAAAGGTTTCATGTCTGCAGGAAATGGAAGAATTTGTCCAGAGTTCTGGTGAAGATGGTATTGTGGTGTTTTCTCTGGGCTCAGTGGTGAAAAACCTCACAGAGGAAAAAGCCAATCTCATTGCCTCAGCCCTCGCCCAGATTCCACAGAAGGTCAGTGTGCTTTCTTGCCCTCCTCTGCACTTTGGCACTCCCTGGAGAGAGAACAGCGCAAGTCGTATTCTTCCCTGGGAGAAGTTATACTCATTTTCTGTCTGTGCACAGCTCACAGAAGCCTAAAGAGGATTGTGTAGAGCATTAAAATGGATAGTTTAGTCACATGTCGTAGTCTACTAGCTTGATCACTGTCACGTTGTTTTACTGTGGAAAACACTTTTGTGATCACTTGTGTCTAGTGGAATAAAAAAGCGAGTATTGCGTCATTCTAAATATTTTGACTGGCACTGACAAGTGCAGTGTTCTGAAAGCTGTTATTGTTGTAGTCCTTGATATGAAAGAAATCACACATCGAAGAAAGGATACAGGCTCAAAATATTTCTAAATTTCTCAGATTTTTATGCTATCAAAGTCAAAATTTATTCCAAAGCAGAAATCTAGATTTGCTTATTCTTTTAAAATTGAATATTCTGAGGCTAACAACAGTTGAAATGATACTTGAAAAATAATATACTCTTTCTTCCTTATGATAGCATAAATTTATATTCTACCACTCATTTCATTCATGTGTTTGTTAAATTCCATATAATGCATAAGTGAAACATTCTAAATGTGTTAAAATTGAGATATATGTTTGTTATTTTAGAGTGTTCTGCTTTTTAGCACTGAATGGAAAGGGGTCTTCTGTCCCCAATGGAAATGTCTACCTAAATACTCATTAAAATTTGGGCAAATACCTCATAAAAATGGAATATAAGCAAAACAACTATTTCAACCCTACTAAGATTAATTAAAGAGATAAAGATGGAAAGAAAGCAAGCAAAATAGTGAGACAGGAGGTAAGAACAACAGAGACAAAAACAGATAGTGCAGAGAAGAAAGAAGGGAGGCAAGGATGTAGAAAGACAAAAGTGGAGAAAGAAGGAAGGAAAGAGGGACAAACAGATGATGGGAAGAAAAAACAACTATAAAATAATCACAGAATCTAAACTTAAGTTTTCGGTCAAATATTACATTTGAGAGCAAAAATGACTAAATTATATTTGATAAATCAATTGGATAGCATTCATATATGTCATCTTGTTTTAAATGCCCAATGCTGTTTAGCACCTCTCTATACTTTCTATTTTTCAGTTATGTCTCACTCCTAACAGCATTTAAAGGATTAATATCAAAATATACATGGATAGATAGATACTTACTCATACATACCAAAAAATACTGTCCATAGTAGAATATTTTTACAGCATTTATAAACAAGCAGATATATCCTCTACTGATTTATCAGCCTGAAGACTAATGGCCATGTGATTTCTAAGTAATTCTAGAACATTAATACACACACATTGTCTGTTTTTACTTGCAACGTGACAGCCTTGTCCTCACAGGTTTTATGGAGATACAAGGGAAAGGAGCCAGCCACGTTAGGACCCAACACTCGACTGTTTGATTGGATACCCCAGAACGACCTTCTTGGTAAGACCTCAAGAGAAGAGTTGTGCAGTTTCACAATAAATAAGTTCAGTAACATTTTCAGAAAAAATGCATTAAAAGCATTTTACTCCTTGAATATTTCACCTCTGATATACAGTTTTAAAAGAGATAAAATTAAATAAATATTTTCATTTTATTGATACATGCTTCTTTGGTTCACACAAGAGCATCTTCAGTTAAGAAGCTCAATCAGCCTGGGAGTTCCAATCCTATGTCACTACTGTTGGTAAGGCTGCCTTTATAGAGAGAATGGAGTTAAGTTCTGTTCATGCTGGGATCCAGTTTTCTTGAGCAACAATATGTTGAACATCTGTAGAAAATACTGCCTTCTTGATTGAGTTGTGGATTCCTTTTCTATTTTCTGTCTCTTAAGATCTTCTAATTATCCACATCCACTTCTAAGCCACAACCTATTCTTAAACCAGGGCACCCCAAAACCAAGGCTTTCATCACGCATGGTGGAACTAATGGAATCTATGAAGCCATTCATCATGGGGTCCCCATGGTGGGAGTCCCCCTATTTGCTGATCAACCTGACAACATCGCTCACATGAAGGCCAAAGGAGAAGCTGTGGAGGTGAACATGAACACGATGACAAGTGCAGACCTGCTGGGTTCCTTGAGAGCAGCCATCAACGATCCTTCATGAGTACTGCTGCTGTGGAGGCTGAGCTTCTATTGACTATGCTTTCCATCCACCAGGAAAATGAGGAGAGGTTCATACCTTTGTAACTGTGTTGCACGCAAATAATGTAATAGTAGTGCAAAAAGACTGCTATTGAATCATGTATTTACCCTCAACTGCTGACTTACTTTATGATATTGGAGAAATATAGACAAAACAAACTAAAAATGCTACTTTCCCTTTGTACATTTTCTATTTTCTTTTTCTCTTTACTATTTTCTAAACAATCTATGCATTTTACTCTTTTTATTTTATTTTTTTTTTTTTTGATGGAACCAGGGATTGAACTCAGGCCCTTGTGCTTTATTTTATTTTATTTTATTTTTTTGCGGAACCGAGGATTGAACTCAGGCCCTTGCACTTACTAGGCAAGTGCTTATTCTACTGAGCCATCTCCCTGGCCCAATCTATGCATTTTATAAATATTTAAATGCTATAAAACAATACATAAATGCAGTATGAATGTGATAATG
>NW_004525558.1:4680-11400 GCF_000260255.1 Octodon degus
ACAGTATTAGTACACCTCTTTCTTCTCATTGAATTAAGCAAAAGTAGCTGTATATCTATCCTATTTTGTATGTATAAATACCACATGATCTTTCCTTTATATCCCCACTTTTTTTTGTTAGTCCGGTCAGAGGTGAATATTCTACTGGCATCTAAATACTATAGGTTTTGAATTCAGCTAAACAATCCAACTCTGTCTAGCAATCTATCATATTAGTGGGTTATCCTCAGAATTTATTGACTTGAACCTATTACAGCTCATCATATTAATATGGCTTTGCTTTATATACCTCGTTTTTATACTTTTCTGATGGATGGTTAAGACCAAGATAAAGCAATACCTATATAGCAATAAATGTAACTTTTGTATCTGATAAGGTCAGTCAAGTACCCTCAGGATTTATCCTATAGCCCTGTACCGCACTTTGTAGATCCTTTGTCAGTGTCAGCCATGAGGATGAGTCATCGCCATTGCTTGACCAATTTGCTCTCTGTGAAAGCCTGAGAGAATGTTTTTTTTCTCACCATGTGACTCTCCCTAGGCACATTATACATCATCAATCACATTCCTCTGTGGCTCCATAATCTTCTTATCAGAAAATTTGAAACACAACTGAGTTACATGTTATTACATTACAGGTTCTCCTGTGTCCTGAGTCTTCACTGACCTTGAAAGGCTAGGGCCAAAATATTGGCTGACCTTGCAGCCCTTCCTTTTCTCCAATTTCGAACTGCTAATGTAGGTTATTAACCCTCCAGAAAAGAAGTTTATTGTTAACCTGGGATATATGCAGTTCAGTTTACCCTATCTGTCTAAATATCAAACATCATTGGCATATCATGGAATAGGTATTTTTCATCAAATGTTGGTATGTTGAAATTTAAGTCCTTATAGAATATGAAGGAAAATAATTTTATAAAAGTAGAAATGAGCATTTACATATTTTTATGAAGAAATTTAGAAATCTAACAATACACAGAATTGTAACAGGACAGACCTCTGATATTTTTTTTCTTATTCTTGTGTCTTTTTTTCCACTTCTTTCTTTTAAAAAACCTTTATTTAAGAGACATAATGGTAATGGAATGTTATGATAAGAAGTACATATTTAGAAGGCCAGGATGGCAGGCACTCCAAGTGTGACCCCTCTATTACACATCGTCAGCCTCATTGTAGCCGCCTGACTCACAGGCACAAAAATATAGAGTTATTCAATGTGAAAATCTCACCAGCCAAACACTAGTCTCAGAAACCTTCTGTTGTACCTCAGGATCACTTCCATGCCCATCTTGTGCATTCCAATGCATTGCTTTGCCCCTGTCATGATTCTCAGCTATTCTCTTTCCCCACTCATCATTGTCCAATCCTCAAGTTCTCACTTTCCTTTATTTGTGTTGCAACTTTCTATATGTAATTCCTCTTTTAAATTCTTATACTAGGGAGACAATATGATATTTACAGATGTGGGTCTGGTTTATTGCACTTATAAGTATATCTTCAAGTGGCATCCACTTAAATATGAAGGCTTTGAGTTTATCATTCTTTATAGCTGAGTAATACTCGATTATATAAAAGTATCACATCTTTTTCAACCATTCAACACGTGACAGGAATCTTGCTTGTTTCCAAGATCTGGCTATCACAAATTGTGCTGCTATAAACATAAGTATGCATATATCACTATGATATGATGCTTTCAGTTCCTCCGAGGAAAATTCTGAGTAGGGGGATAGCAGGTCTGAATGGGATTTCCAGTCCTAGTATTTTAAGGAGTCACCACACTGATTTCCATAATGGTGCACCAGTCTAAACTTCCACCAACAGTGGAGAAGGGTTCGCTTTTCCCCCACAGCCTCTCCAACATTTGTTGTTCATTGATTTCTTTATGACAGCCATTCTTTCTGGGGTGAGATGGTATCTCAGTGTTGTTTTAATTTGCATTTCATGGATGGCTAGTGATGAGGAGATTTTTTTCTTATATTTATTCACTTCTTTAATTTTATCCTCTGAGAAGTGTGGGATTATCTCGGATGAATATTTCTGGATTGGGTGTTTAAGTTTAGGTGCCCTAATGTTCTTTATAAATTCTAGAGAGCAGACCTTTGTCCAAGTACTTCCTATTTAAGATGTTTTTGATGTTTGTTGGTTGTCTTTTCACTTTGTTGGTAATTCCTTTTGATATGCAAAAACTTCTCAGTAAGAGGAGGTCTTAGTTGTTAATTCTTTCAAGTGTTTCCCATGAGATTTGATTTCTGTTCATGAAATCTTGTCCTATCCCTATGTCTTCAAGAGATCCTCCTACTTTCTCTTCTAGGAGATTTAGTGTTTCTGTTTTAATGTTCAGTTCTTTAATCCATCTTGATTTTAGTTTAGTGAATGGTGATAGATCTGGGTCAACTTTTAGTTTTCAGGATGTAGAGAGCCAAATTTTCTAGCACCATTTTTTAAAGAGACTATCTTTCTTCCAGTAAGCATGCTTGGCCCTTTGTTGAAGATCAGGTGGCTGACTGTGTTCTTAGAGGCCTCTGCATCTGCTAATCTATTCCATTGATCCTCAGGTCTATTTTGTTGACAACACCATGCTGATTTTTATTACAGTAGCTTTGTAGTATAATTTAAAGTCAGGAATTGTAATGCCTCCTGCTTTGTCTTTTTTGACCAGGATTGCTTTTGTTATTCTAGGTCTTTTTTGGTTCCAAATAAATTTTAGGGACAATTTATCTAGGTCTGGGATGTATGTTGGTGGTAGTCTGATGAGGATTGCATTAAATCTATACAACAATTTGGGAGTATGGCCATCTTCACGATGTTGGTTCTTCTTATCCAGAAGCAGGGAATATCTATCCATTTTGTGAAATTCACTACAGTCTCTTTGTCTAAAGTACTGTAATTTGCTGTGAAAAGATGTTTGAATTCTTTAGTTAGATGAATTCCAATATATTTCATTTTTCATTGGGCTATTATAAAAGATACTGTTTCTCTAACTTCCCTCTCACTGTGTTTTTTATGTGTTTAGAGAAATGCTACTGACTTTGGGTATTGACTTTGTATCCTGCTGTGCTACTGAATTTATCTATCAATTCTAATTGCTTCTTGGTGGAGTTTTTTGGGTCTTCCAAGTAAAGTATCATGTCATCTGCACATAATTATATTTTCACTTCTTCTTTACCCATTCTTATTCCTTTTACTTCTCTGTCCTGTCTAATGGCTCCAGCTAATGATTCCAGAACTATACTGAATAGGAGGTGTGAGTGAGGACATCCTTGTCTTTTTCCTGATTTGAGAGTAAAAGATTTCAGTCTTTCCCCATTGAGAATTATATTTGCCATTGGGTTGTCATAGATGGGTTTATCAGATTGAAGTAGAGGCCTTCTATTCCAATTTTTGTAGGACTTTGAACATGAATGAGTTTTGGACTTTGTCAAAAGTCTTTTCTGCATCAATGGAGATGATCATGTGGTTTTTAGTTTTTGCTCTATAGATATATTATATTACATTTATAGATTTTTGAATATTGAATCATCCTTGAATCCCTGGAATGAATCTTACATGGGCATGGTGTATGATCTTCTTGATGATTTGCTTCATTCTATTTACTAGGATATTATTGAGGATTTTTGCATCTATGTTCACGAGGGAGATTAGCCTGTAGCTCTCTTTCTTAGTTGCATCTTTCCCTGTTTTTTATCACTGTAATACTTGCCTCCAGGAATGACTGTGAGAGAACTCTTTCCTTTTCAAATTCATTGAAGAGTTTGAGGAATGTAGGGATTATATCTTCTGTGAATTTCTTGTAGAATTCAGCTGTGAATCCATCCAGACCTGGACTTTTCTTTGTAGGCAGGCTCTTGATTTACATTTCTTATTTCATTGGCTGTCATTGGATTATTGAGAGTTGTTATAACTTTCTGATTCAGTTTGGTTATTTTTACCTTTCTAGGAATCTCTCCATTTCATCTCTGGCTTCTATTCTGTGAGCATAAAGATTCTTAAAGTAGCTATTGGTAATCTTTTGAATTTCCACTGCGTCTGTAGAAGTTACACCCTTTTCATTCCTTATTGCTTATATTTGAATTTTTTCTTTCCTCTTTTTGATGAGGTTAGCTAGGGGCTTATCAATTTTATTTAATCTTTCAAATAATCAGCTTTTTCGTTCGTTAATTCTTTGACCTGTTTTCTTCAGCTAAATTAAATTAATTTCTGCTCTAATTGTTATGATTTCTTCCCATCTTTGAACTATGGGTTTGGTTTGCTCTTCCTTTTATACATGTTCGAGGAGCAGCATTAGGTTTTTTTATTTGTTCCCATTCTGTTTTCTTAATGTGTGAGTTCACAGATATGAATATCCCTCTGAGAACTGCTTTTATCGCATCCCATAAGTTCCTATAAGTTGTTGATGAATTTTCATTGAATTGTAGATATTGTTGAATATCTTGTTTAATTTCATCTGTGACCCATTGATTTCTGAGTAGGATGTTGTTTAATTTCCATGTATTTAGGGTATTTTTCTGGTTTCCTTTTTTGTACATTTCCCGTTTCATTTTAGTGTGGTCAGATAAAGTGCATGGGATAATTTCTGTTTTCTTGCATATACTTAAGCATGGCCTATGTACTAGTATGTGTTCTATTTTACAAAATGACCCATGTGCAGCTGAAAAAAATGTGTTACCTGCTGTGGTTGGGTGGAACACTCTATATATGTCTACCAAGTCCATTTGCTCCAAGCTCCGGTTCAATTCTGCTACTTCTTTGCTAATTTTTTGTTAGGTCGGTCTATCTTTTTGTGATAAGGGGGTGTTATGTTCTCCTGTTAAGATTGTTGTATTGGATATTAGATTTTTCATGTCTATTATGGTTTGTTTTATATACTTGTTTGCTCCCGTGTTTGGTGCATACATATTTATGAGTGTTATTTGTTTCTTTTGAATTTTTCCCCTGACTAGTATATAGTGTCCTTCTTTATTTCATTTATCATTCTTGGTTTGAATTTGAGACTGTCTGAGAAAAAGATTGCTACCCCTGCTTTTTTCTGCAGTGCTGGGGCTTGTGGTATCCTTTTCCATCCTATGACTTTCAGCCTATGAGTTTCTTTATGAGTTACGTGTGTTTCTTATGTACAACATATTGTTGGGTTTTGTTTCATAATCTACTATGCCAATCTATTTCTCTTAATTTGCGAATTGAGTCCATATACATTGATGGGTATAGCAGAGATGTGTTAACTTACGATTGACATGTTATTTAAATGCTGTTTTTTAACTCTTTTTTCTTCTGTGTTTAATTGTTTGTCCTATTTATTGTGTTCCTTCTTTTCTCATTATGGAGTTCTGATCATTTTGGTCCCTCTCTACAACATCTTTCAATAGTTTGTATAAGGTTGGCTTTCCATCATGAAATTCTTTAGTTGTTCTTTGTCATGAAAGTATTTCACTTCTCCATCAAACTTGAAAAGAGTGTTTTACAGGGTAGTAGTCTGGGCTGGAATTTGTTTTCATAGAGGACTTGAAGTACTCTACTTCATGCTCTTCTTGCTTTCATGGTTTGTAAAGAGAAGTAGGCCCTAATTCTGATGGATTTTCCTTTGAATGTGATCTGCTTCTTTTCTCTAGTGGCTTTCAGTATGATATTCTTGTGTTGGAATTCTGTGATCTTGACTATTATATGCTTCAGTGTGTTTTTAATTGGGTTGAAGTTATTTGGAGTTCTGTATGCTTTGGTTACCTGAATATCAGATTGTTTCCTCAGAATTGGGCAGTTTTCTGCTATTACTTCTGCCCATATTCTTTTTGTATCATTTGTATTGACTCCTTCTTTCTCATTGATGCCTATTAGTCTCACATTGTTCATCTTTTCATCGTTTTGCAGGTGATTGATTTCTTTTCTGCATCTTAATTGCTTTCAAAAGATCTTTTCTTCCCTTTTCACTGGCTGCACCAGTGTCTTCAAGATCTGAAACTCTATCTTCCCTTTCACTCAAACGATTTTGCAGGCTTGTGATTGAGTTTTTAATTTCCTCTACATCTCTTTGACTGCTTCATGCGATCTATTTCTTTCCTCTATTGCTCATTCAAGGAATTCATCTTTTTATTTTTTTATAGAACTTGTTCAATTTTATTTGTTGATATTGGGTTGTTTAGAATTTTTATATCTTCTTGATTAAACTTTTGTAATTCATATGTATTCAAGAACCTATCTATTTTTTTTCTGAATTTTCATTCATAATGGAGTACTGGCTCTCAAAGTAGGTGTTAATGATCTGGGTATTGGTTTCTTTCTTTCTTTCTTTCTTTCTTTCTTTCTTTCTTTCTTTCTTTCTTTCTTTTTCTTTCTTCTTTCTTATTTTTTTTTTGAGACAAGACCTCACTGTGTAGTTCAGAGTGGTGTTGAACTTACTATGCAGCCCTGGATGACTTCAAACTCAGCATTCTCCTGCCTCACCCTCCCCAGTGCTGAGATTATGTATACACACTACTATACCTGGATGATCTAGATTTTTGCAGGATCTGTTTTGGTTTCACCCTTTTCATTCTTTATTGCCTAGATTTGGTTTCCTTTTTTTTTTTCTTAAAGGAAATTTATTATGTTCAAATCATAGAAATGTTCAACTTAAAACACCCACCTTCCCATCAAATATAATTGTTCAATTGTTAAGGTTTGAAAAATGGAAAAAGTTAAAGCAATTGTGTCAGAATCTTTACAGTGATTGTCACCCCTCACTGC
>NW_004525558.1:12343-14442 GCF_000260255.1 Octodon degus
CTCTATTTTTTATCAGTGTATTCTTTAGAAGCACTTAGTACTTCTTTGATTATAGTTATCACTACATTTTTTAGTTCAGAAATTTTTTCTGCTCTCATTTCTTCTATACCTGTCTGCAATTGTTTCTTTACTGACAACGCTATTATTTCAGAGATATCTGGTGTGTGATTTCCAGTTTCCTCAATGCTAGTGTCTTCTGCAATTGTACTAGGTGGATTTGGGACCTCAGACTGCATTTTGTTTCTTTGTCATTTTGTATACCACTGTTTTCTGACCTTTGATGTAGAGCTTAGATAGAGTTATTACCTTAGCACCAGGTCTGGATGTATGAAGTTCAGATTCCTCCAGGTGGGTGTTGCTTGGCTGCTGTGCTCCACTTCTTTCTGCCACAGTTGTTAGAGTTCAACCCTTTTTGTCACTCTGGCAAGATGTTCTTCTCCTGAAACAGCTGGGTTGGTCTTGTCTCTAGCCTCTCTTCAGGGAGATCTGCTGAAAGGTTCCACGCTGGGTCTGCACTCTGTTTCCAGTGAATATCCAGTGGGCCCCAGGCAGTCTCATTCACACACCTAACCTGTGTGTTGGGTCTATTCAGGATCCGTTGGCCCAGGTCCTGTCACTCACATGCCAGCCTGCACTCTATGTCTATTCAGGTTCCCGCCAGCCCTGGGTCTTCTCAGTCACTCGCCAGGCCTGCACTTCTGGTCTAATCACATCATTTTTTAAATCTCCTACATTTTTTTAAATCAATGTCTCCTTTAGAAACAGTTGTTAATATTTTTATTGCAGAGATTTTTACAATTTGGCTTTCCTCCATATGTTTCTGTATTTGATTCTTTTGTTCAAGTGCTATGAATTCAGAGATTTCTTTTTCATTTCAGTCATTAATTCTGCTTTGAGTTCCTTTAAACTTTTCTGCAGTTGCTTATTTACTTCTGATGCTACTAATTCATATATTTCAGCTAAGCTCGTATCCACTGCATCTTTTCTGGGGGGCATTG
Source organism: Octodon degus (assembly GCF_000260255.1). NCBI lineage: Eukaryota > Metazoa > Chordata > Mammalia > Rodentia > Octodontidae > Octodon > Octodon degus. Next base: position 13,342 of record NW_004525558.1, read on the forward strand.
TGTTTCCTCCATATTTTTTCTGCTTTTGATTCTTAAGTTCAGATGCTATGAATTCAGAATTTTCTGCTTTTTTTGGTCTTTGTTCCAGAGATTAATTCTGCTCTGAGTTCCTCTATATCTCTCTGCTGTTGTTTATTTACTTCCGACACTATTGATTCATTTTTTTTTTCAGCTGAGCTAGTGTGCTCTGCACTTATGCATGGACTCAAGGCCTGAGATTACAATTTGCTTCTTGTCTTTATCATTTCGTATAACATTGACCTTTGGTGTAGAGCTTTTGTGAAATAATATCCTTATCACTTAATGAAATTCAGGTACTGATATACCAAGTTCTAGTTCATGCAATTGTGCCTGGCTTGGGTCAGGCTACTGTGCTCAGCTCCTTATTGTTATTGCCTTTGGAGGTGGGCCTGCTGTACTCCTCTGGTTAGATGTTCTGTTCCTGTATTAGCTGTGTGGTTTTGATCTTAGTCTCACTGCAGGGACTTTAGCTGCCGGGTTTTACTCCAAGCCTGTATGCCAAGTTTGGGCTGGGTCTGGAGGCTTATGAGGAGCGGGGGCAAGAGAGTGCAGAAACTCTCCCACACACCATGTTTGTGCTTTTGTGGGTCTGCAGGACTCCGAAGAGGGCAGAGGAAGATCTCACTCACAGGATGGGCTGTGCTTGCTCTGGACAGGCAGGGAAGGTCTGGAGAATGTGGGGAAAGACCTCTCTCATGCAGTCGTCCTGGGCTTGGGAAAACAGACACAGGAGGGCCTGGGGTTGGTCGGATATGGAGCAGGCCCAAGGCTCGGTGGAATTTCTCACTTAGAGGGCAGGTTGTGATGGATCTGGCTTGGTGGGGAAAGTCCAGAGAATATAGGGAAATGCCTCTCTCACACGGCGGGCCTGGGCTTGGAGAAGCAGGTACAGGGAGGCCTGGGGTTGGTAGGATCTCTAGATTATTCTAACCATGTTTCTTTCATTCCTGTCAATATGCTGCCAACATCAGGATACCGCTTCAAGAGCCACTTATTTTTTCTTCTCAGTGAATCCAGTAGGTGTCACTTACTGAAGTTGCAAGCTTACTAATTCTAGCAAAGTTTTCAGGGCAATATAAC
>NW_004525559.1:0-14429 GCF_000260255.1 Octodon degus
TAAATAAATAAATAAATAAATAAATAAATAAATAAAATGAATACATACAGTGCTTATCATAGATGGATCCATGTACTTGACTAATCATTAGTGGTTTTGAGTTTTGTTTCATTTTTGTTTGTTTTTTTTGAGACAAACTGCTACTATGTAGTTCAGGTGTTACCTTGAATTCACAGTGATCCTCCTGCCTCAGCCTCTCAGTTTTGGGATTACAGGTCTACCACTGCCTGGCCTCATTAGCTTATTTGTCTTTAATGTTCTCCAAACCTTAGATAGAGTGGCTCATGTGAAGAAGTGCAGAAGTAGGAGCAGGAGGAGGAGAGGAGGAAGAAACAATTAAACAAAAGCACCTAAAATTTAATATGCTGAGTTCTTTTTTTTTTCTTGGAGGAACCAGGGATTGAACTCCGATCCTTGTGCTTGCCAAGGAAGCTCTTATTCTGCTGCGCCATCTCCTCGGCCCAGTACTGAGTTCTTTCACACTATTTCTTTTTCCCAGGGTTCAGAAATACCCCACCATGCTAATTGTTTAATTTTTTACCTCTTTGTTGAGTATATATTTATTTATTTGTGCGGAACTGGGGATTGAAGTCAGGCCCTTGCGCTTGCCAGGGAAGCGCTTATTCTACTGAGCCATCTCCCTGGCCCCTATTCATTTTTAATGTATTTAGTACAGGGTCTACAGGGTCTCACTACACAGATCGGACTCATAGTGATCCTCCTGTTTTCAGCCTCCCAAGTGTGGGGATTACAGGCATGTGCCACCGTGCCCAGTCTCAGCTGCCATCCTAGCGAGCCCCAGGGGTGGGGCTGGTACAGCACCTAGATCATACCCTGGTCTCTGCATCTGCCTAGGCAGGAGCTTTAATCCACTGAGCTATCTGGCTGGCCCTGAGCTGTTTGGTTTTTTTAAAAATTGAATTCAAAAAGTATTTACCGAGTGCCTGTTATGTGCTAGGTACTTGGGTCACAGAGCCCAAAGAGCCCTGCATTCTGCCCGTGACCCTGGATGAATCTCCACACTTCTCTATGTCTTTTGCCAGCTGCCCAACAGGGGACTACACAGGATGGGCTCGGGCATGGATGCTGTGGTGCAGGTAGAAGTGACAGGCTACCTGCCCAGCCCACCACCCAGACACCTCAGAGCGCAGAGAGTTGATTTTTAATAATAAAGTACAGTGGGGAGAGGGCAGGTGACCCATGATGGTGCTGGTGGCAGGGCCCACACCAGCCACATGAGCTGCTGCTGCATGCTGGCAGCCTCGATGGTGAGGTCCTGGGTTTCCTCTGTAGTTGCCAGTGCTGTCTTCTTTGTCTTGTCCTTGTTTCCTTGGTCGTTTCCACAAGCATTTAGAAAGGGCCAAGCTGCAAGGCGGGGATTCCAAACGCTTGATAGTCTTGGTCACATTACTTTATTGTTTGTTTGGGGTCACATTACTTTTGAACCAGGCGAGACCAAGTTCCAATGGCTGGGAAGGGTTGATGTGCCTGGTGAAGGTGGTCCCAGTCTGACGCTTTGGGTCTGCTACAGAGTCCTCCAGGATGGATTCCCAGTGAGCAGCGTTGGCAGGAGACAGTCGCTCTGCCTCGCCGGGGGTCCTGTTGGTCTTGGTCTGGAGCCTCCGGGACAGAAGCTTCTGGTCAGGAGTCACCTCCAGATGTAATACGTCTTCCGTCACACGTTTGCTATAGGGATTTGGGCGCCACTGCTGGAGGCAGCGAACACTTGGTCCCAAGAACTTCAGGGCATGCTCTGACCCAGGAAGTACTTCACCATCATCCCTGCCTGGGTAAGCTCAGCGCAGAGCAGTATCAGGGGGAGGAGCCCTGAGGGCGTGTGCAGTTAATTTTGCTTTGGTACCAAGCTCTGTCTAGCAAAGTGGTCACTGTATTTTTAGTGTTCTAGTTCTTTCTTATTAAGGTATCACTCGACATTATGCTGTTCAGGTGACAATTCAGCATTACTGTCAGGAGATCTCTCATGGAATTTCTTAAGTGGCAGCTGAATTCTTTAGTTTAGGGACAAACAACCCCTATTACTTTTTGTTGAATTCTTAAAAAAAAAAAATCTTTTTTGTCTTTTTTGAGACAGTTTCACTACGCAGCCCAGGCTGGCCTTGAACTCACTTTGTAGCCCAGGCTAGCCTGGAACTTGCAAGGATCCGCCTGCCTCAACCTCCCTAGTGCTGGCATTACAGGCATGCACTACCATGCCTGGCTCTGTTGTTGACTTCTACATCAAATCAAAGGTACTTTGTGAGCAGCTCTGAAGAATAAAAGTCTTATGGCATTGCAGAACCGTGTGCGGCAGCCGTGTTGATTCACACTCACCCGATTCTTAAGAGCTACCAAAAATAAATCTTACGCAACTGGGAAAAAAACAAGAGGGTGAGTTGATTTTTATAGTAGAGCCACAACTTCTAGGATTTTCTGTCGCCTTCTGTGGTCTATAAACTGCACAAGGGCTGTTTTCTTTCTCATAGGGACAATCCTTCATGAGTCTGGGACCAAGGTATCTTCTAGGAAAGGGGAGATTATTCTGTTTGTTTATTTTTTGAGACAGGGTCTCACTATGTGGCCCAGGCTGGTTTTGAACTCACCATGATCCTCCTGCTTCAGCCTCCCAAGTGTTGGGATTATAGGTGTGCACCACAACACCTGACTTTATTATTATTATTATTATTATTATTATTATTATTATTAGCAATACTGGGGATCGAACTCAGCACCTTGCACTTGTGAGCCTGGCACTTAGGCCTGCTCAGCTGTCTTTTTATTGTTTTCCATTGTCATTTTTAATGGCAGACACTGTCCACTTGTACCTCCTCTATGTCCCATGTCCATAGTAAACTACCACAATTCACAGTTCCAACAAGTCACAGCATTTTAAAATTTTATTTATTTGAGGAGGGTTTGCTAGGTAGTTCAGGCTGACCACAAAACTCTGCTATCTACCTGCCTCAGCCTCCCAAGTGCTGGGAGTTTGTGGCACCACGCCTGGCTGTCACAGTACTTTTGATAAACCAGGTCTGTGCTGTGGAATCCTTAACAGTACGATGTTTGGCAATAACTAAGTTCTAGTCAAGTGGGGCTGCAAACAAGATGAAACTCTAACACTTCCTTGGGCAAGGCCTGCTCTGTTCATGTTACCTAGGGCGGCTTCCACTGTGATTTTCCTTGAGATAAAAAGTAGCCCTGGAGCTGGGGGTGATAGTGCACATCCGTATTCCTAGCACTCAGGAGGCTGAGGCAGGAGGCTCACTTAGTCCCAAGTGTTTGAGACTGGCTGGGCCAAAGAGCAAGACTCTCATTTAAAAAAGGCATGTGTGTATGGGGGTGGGGGGAGGTGTAACTACAAGGATAACCAGGCTCAGCTCCTTTCCTAAGAAGCTCACAGGGAAATAAGAGGCTTTGAGGGCCGGGGAGATGGCTCAATAGAATAAGTGCTTGCTTAGCAAGCACAAGGGCCTGAGTTCAATCCCTGGTTCTGAAAAAAAAAAAAAAAAAGAGGTCTCTGAGAAGTCCATGAGCTATACAAAGAGTGGGTGAAATGAGGAGGGGTACTCGATGCAGAGTTTCAATCTGATTGTAAGATTTAAATGAGAAAGGGGAAAAGAAAAAGAATATGCTCGGTTCGGTGTGGTGGCACACACCTATAATCCTGGCACTGTGGAGGCTGAGGCAGGAGGATCATTGTGAATTACCTTGGGCAACATAGTGAGTTCAAGGCCAGCCTGAACTGCATAGTGAGACCCTGACTCAAAAAAAAAAAAAAAAGAAAAAGAAGACATCTTACTCTGTGTCATCTACCAAAGTATATGGAATATCTACAAAGCTTTTACTTCCTACCCAAAGAACATCCCTGAGATGTGGAGCAGATCAACACATTTCTTTTTTTTTTTTTTTTCTTTCTTTTTTTAGTGGAACCGGGGATCGAACTCAGGCCCTTGACTTGCCACGGAAGTGCTTATTCCACTGAGCCATCTCCCCAGCCCCAGATCAACTTATTTCATTGGATCACACCACTAATGAGGATTATTTCCTTGGATGTCACAATAAGATTTGTGGCGGGGCAAGGGGGATCGAGACAGGGTCTCACTATGTAGTGTAGTTGGCCTTGAACTCCATCATGTAGCCTAGGCTGGCCTCAAAATCATGGCAACCCTCCTGCCTCAGGCTTTCAAGTGCCTGGATTACAGGCAGGCAAAAACAGGCCTATCACAATAAACACTGAAAATTTAATGATAAGTACAAAGACTTACATTAGCCAGTTAGACATAAACCATCAAAATTAATTGGTTCACTAAAAAAACCTTATGCTTAACGTGGTGCAAACCCAAACGCAGCACTGAAATACATAAAGTTACTATAGTAAAAGAAATTGAGGGCCACAGAGATAGCTCAGGGTCTAAACACCAAGGACCCAGCTTCAGTCCCCTGCACCACGTGCCCTACCTGTCCCACCCCGAGCCCACCAAGTCAGCTACCAAGACTGAGCGTGGTGGCGCACACCTGTAATCGAAGCACTAAGGAGGCTGAAACAGGAGGATCACTATGAGTCTGAGCTGCGTAGTGAGACCCTGTACCAAATACCAGGGTTACTGTGGTGCGTGCCTATCATCTTAGCATTCAGGCATCTCAAGCTATCTAGGATAGTCAAGGACAGCCTGAGCTATGTAAGGAGACCCAGTCTCAAAAAGAAAAGAAAAAAAAAAAAAAAACCCCCGGCCTCCTCCCCCAGGTCAGGGGTCAGGTAGCACTTGCCTGTAATCCCAGCATAAAGTGAGCTCAAGGCCAGCCTGAACTGCATAGTGACACCATTTCTCAAAACAATGACAAAGGGCCTGCCAGATAGCTCAGCAGATTAAAGTGCTTGCTTAAGCAGGCTGAGGGGCGGAGGTGGGGGGGTGGGGGTGGTTCAATCCCCAGCCTGCCATGCCGGCCCCGCCCCCGGGGCATGCTGAGACGGTGGCTGAGACTGGGCATGGTGGCACATGCCTGTAATCCCAGCACTTGGGAGGCTGAAAATAGGAGAATCACTGCGAGTTCAATCTGTGTAGTGAGGCCCTATAGACCCCGTACTAAATACATTAAAAAAGGTGTCAATTGAAATTTTAAAAAATTAGACACAGTGTCCATTTTCCAGGAAGTTTACAGTCTAGCCTATGATATCAGTACCCAGGAGGCTGAGGCAGAAGGGTCCATGACTTTGAGACCGGTATGGACTGCCTATCTCAAAAAGAAACAAACCGGGCGCCGGCAAGCTAGCTCATGGGACTAAAGCGCCTGCTTAGGCAAGCTTAGGCAAGCTCAAGGACCTCTGTTTGGTGCCTCCTGGCCCCACCTCCAGAGCAGCCTGAGCCGGCCATGGGGTCCTGGCACAGGGGTGCATACCTGTAATCCCAGCCCTGGGAAGGCTGAAAGCAGGAGGATCAGTACAAATCTGAGCTGCACAGTGAGACCCTGTAACAACCAAATAATTTTTAAAAATAAATAAATAAACTATATGACAAACACTTTTTCAAAAGAAGAAAACAAATGCTGGGGTAAAAAGGCTTATGATCTAATGGAGGAGGTCCCCCATCAAATGATCACCTAAAGAGGAGGTGGGGAAGGCTGAGGGGGGAACGGAGAAGGAACAGGGTGCTTTTGGAGCTCACAACAGACCTGCGACCCAGTTCTTCACGGGAGTCCGGGTGCCGAGCCTCCCTGTAGGTGGGCTCACGTGAGCCGGCCAGGCGAAGGCCTAGGACCGACGCCACAGGCAGAGGAGGCAGGCAGGGCCGCGGGGTGGGGGCGGCCCCTGCGAGGCGCTGAGGTGTGGCTTGGGGGTGGGGAGCATGTGATGTGGGTGGGCTCCGCGTGGCCTGCCGGGGGCAGCTGGAAGTTCTGTCCTGTTGTGAGCAAGGGAAGCTGCCGAGGGAGAGAAGAAAGCCAGAGGAAGGATGGGCCCAAAGCACCTCCTCGGATTTGGACTCAACGTCATCTTAGCTACAGAGCATGGCAAACAAAGGCTGTTACTCAGAGGAGCAAAGTTTGGACTATGGCAATCATTTTGTTGTTGTTGTTGTTTTTCAGCCTGTAGTTCAAGCTGACCTTGAAGTCACTGGGTAGCTTAGGCTGGCCTCGAACTCACGATGATCTTCCTGCCTCAGCCTCCCAAGTACTGGGGTTACAAAAAAAAAAAAAAAAGTACTGGGGTTACAGTTGTGCACCATGCCTGGTAAATAAAGGTGGAGAAAAGTGGATAAATTTGAGAGTTGACTGGGTGGGGCTGGGGCAGAATTCACAAAAGTTAGTGATGGGTTACATATGGGCATTTAAAAAGGAAAAAAAAAAAAAGGCTGGAGAGATAGCTCAGTAGAATAAGCACTTCCCTGGCAAGTGCAAGGGCCTGGGTTCATTCCACGGTTTCGCAAAAAAAAAAAAAAAAAAAAAAAAAAAGAGAGAGAGAGAGAGAGAGAGGGCATGGTGCTATGGGCCTATCATCCCAGCATCTGCAAGGCTGAAGCAGAAGGATCTCCAGCAGTTCAAGTGCAGCCTAAGCTACATAGTGAAGCCTGACCTATGTAGGGAAACCCTGTCTCAAAGTAAAAATAGGGCCGGGGAGATGGCTCAGTGAAAGCTTCCCTGGCAAGCGCAAGGGCCTGAGTTCAATCCCCGGTTCCACAAAAAAAAAAAAAAAAAAAGTAAATAGTGGTTAAAACTGTATAGTATAGTACTGCAATTTTATGTGCTGTTATACATTACAGTATTACATGCAAATATAGGCAAAGTCATAAAAAAAAAAAGTAAAAATAAAGTTTAGAAGTAAGGTAAGAGACTATATATAGTCTCACCATGTACCCAGGCTGGCCTCAAACTAATGGCAATCCTCCTGCCTCAGAACACAAATGTGTATGTGCACTCACATACCCAGCTAAGCTGTCTGCATGTGTGGAGTGGGTTACTCAGCTATAAGATGGGGACTCTGATTCTCTACATCACGGGATAGAGTCCCTATCACATCCTGTGGACCCAGCTTGCAGCCCAGCTGGGGCTGAGCAGGTGAAGAGCAGGAGTGGGCCTGGCCTTTCTGCCAAGGAACCCGGATTCTGCCCCGTGGCTAGGCAGAAAGGTCCCTAAGCATGCGGGGAGTCTGAGCTCATGCTCCCATAGGTGGGGCAGCATTGTCCAAGGAGACTCTTCTTGGAAATCCAGGAACAGTACCGAGGGCAATTGGTTCAGGTCGCCCCGTAAGCGGAACATGGGTGTTAATCAGGAAAACAGCAATGTGGCCTAGGACGGAGTAGAGCAGAGGCTTAAACAGCACAAAAACATATGACAGGGACGGAGGAAGGGAAGGAGCTTGGGTTAACCCTTGCGGAGTGGGTAGCTCAGGGCCACTGGACAGGGAGCAGCATGCGCTGAGGCCCCTCAGAGGTGAGTGAGAAAGCACGCAGTGGCGCGGTCAGCCTTGCTCTGGGATGGGAGATTCTGCCCATTGTATAAACCAGAGAAGGAAGCAGTGCATACTGGCACTCACAGCTCTCCTGTCAGCACTCTGGGAGGCTGAGACAGGAGGACTGCAAGTTAGAGCCTGTCCTAGCCCACGTAGGGCCTTAGCAAGATGCTACCTCACAGTACAATATACAAAGCCAGGTATGGTGGTGCACACTTGTTAGCCCAGCACTTGGGAAGCTGAGGCAGGAGGATCATCATGAGGTGGAGGCTGGCCTAGGAAAAACAGAGTTCAAGGCTGGCTTGGACTACACAGTGTGACTATGTCTCAATAATAATAATAATAATAATAATAGTAATAATTTAAAAAAAGAATAAATAGAAGTCCCTGGGTTTACTTCCCAGTGCCACAAAAAATTTAAAAAATGAGAGTGAAACCGAGGTCTGGAGCCACAGGTGTCTCAGACACTCAGGCAGGCGGTACAAGATGAGAGGGCTTTAGAGAAGCAGGTGGAGCCTGCCAGCTGATGGGGAAAACTGGAATCAGAATGAGGGCAACAGACCAAGGAGAATGTAAATCCCTTGCACAGCTCTTTTGTCTTTTTCCTTTGTTTTGTTCATTTATCTTTTGAGACAGCGTCTCACTATATAGCTCAGGTTGGTCCTAAACTGGCCCTGTAGCCCAGACTGGACTTGAAATAGCAGTGATCCTCCTGCCTCAGCCTCCCAAGTGTTGGCATTACAGGTGTGCGCAACCAGGCCCAGCCTGCACAGCTCTTCTTCCTATTGAAACAAACTCGCCCACTCCTTCGCCAAGTCTACTTCTGTTCACTCTTGAGTTGAGATAAGAGGCAGCTGCTCCCCGTCTTGTACGTAACAGCCCTTCCTATGCTTGCATACTGGTACTAAGAAACCTAGTAGTCTTCTCTAACTTGGGCTAATCTCTAGCTCCTATTTTTTCCCAACCTTTTAACCATTTCTGTGACTCTTTGTTGAACCCCTTCCACTTTCTCCATATCCCTATTAGGGTCAGGGAGTTGAATGTCAACACTATTTGCAGGATTCGCTTTGAGAATCTGGCATCATTTTCTGTTTTGTTTTGTTTGGGAGGTGGTCTCACTATGCAGTCCGGGCTGGCCTTGAACTCACTATGTAGTCCAGTTGGTCTCAAACTCATGGCGATCCTCCTGCCTCAGCTTCACAAGTGCTAGGATTACAGGTGTATGCTACTTACTATGCTTGACCTAAATTTTCTTTCTATCTTTATTTATTTTTGAGATAGGGTCGCACTATGCAATTCAGGCTGGCCTTGAGCTCACTCTGTAGCCCAGGCTAGTCTCAAACTTGCAAGGACCTCCTACCTCAGCCTCCTAAGTGCTGGGACTGCAGCCATCCGCCATCTCACTTGACCAAATGACACATAATTATACTGATGTATAGAGTACAATGTGGTATTTTCAATACATATTCACATGTGTACTGGCCAGATCAGGCCTGGGCTGTGTCTCATGATTCTATCTCCAGTACTTAACAGAGCAGCTGACAGTAGAAATTATTTAAATATGCTGATTAATCCATTTGTTGATTTGTATTTGCTGGATACTGAGCTAAGTACTTTATACATATTAACTAATTAAATCCTCACAGGGAACCTCTGAGGCACCTCCTATTCCATTAGGAGCGCCACCAGGTTTGATCCCCAGTGTGCCTTGCGGGCCCTGCTCCTGAGGCTCGCTGAGACGGTGACTGAGACGGTGTGGTGGCACGTGCCTGTAATCGCAGCATTGATCTGCGTAGTGAGACCCTATAGACTAAATAGGAAAAAAAAAAAAAAAAAGAGGAGCTCCATCTTCCAGGGGAAATCTGAGTGGAGGATTGAAGTAATTTGCCCGCCCTTGGCCCCAAGGTCCGCACCCTGAAGTCTGAGAGGGAACTGTGTGCTTGACAGGGTCCACCCTCGGGCACGCCCGCCCTCGCCCTTCGAGCTGTGAATACCTGAACTGAGGCCCAGCAGGTGGAAGGGAGCACTCTCTGAGTCACGAGCGATCTGATCGTTTATGTCTCTGGCGCAAACCTGAGATCCTGCCCCGCCTGAGTCACCAGCAGCTGACCCACAGTGGGCAGGTCAGGCCAGGGAAAGTCGGCTGCGCCTGAACTGTGCTTACTCAATGGGCCTCGCTGCTCACTGCCCGGCGAGGCAGAAAAGCTTTGCAGAGCAAATGCACAATTCGGAATGTTGTTTGGGACACAGTTCAGTCCACAAACTCCCTGCTGCTCTTCTCCCCAGACAGCTGGCGCCTTCCTCCTGGTCCAGGGTCTGGACGCGAAGGCGCCTCTCCTGACTCCTGGCGGCCCAGCCTCAGCGCCCTGCTGCGCACTGCAAAGCCGCAGCTTCTCCGCGGCTCCTCCAGGGCTTGTGCAGGTCTCCCTGCACACAGCATCTCGCCGCCTTGGGTGTGCACAGGTACAACCGCACAGCTGTCCTCTTAGGGCAGCGTAGGGGGTTGATTGAACCCAGAGCCCAGGCACAGAGCTCCATACCCAGCCCATTTTTATCTCCATGCAGGGGCTCCCTAAGTCACTAAATGACCCAGGCTGGGCTCCAATCTTGCTTGCATTGATGGGGAGTAACATTAATGTTTTGAGCAGGGGGTAAAATGTTTTCTGAGACATGATCTTGTTATGTAGTCCAAGCTGGCCTTGAACTCGCAGGTTCCTCCTGCCTCAGCTGTCCAAGTGCTGGGATTTCAGGTGTGAGAAATTTTAAAAGGCATTTTATGTTGCTCATCAAATGGATGTTAGAAGGCTTCCTTTTCATTTCTGGAAGTTGTGTTAAGGATTTAGTTTTCTTTTTTGAGACAAGATACCACTATGTAATCCAGATTAGCCTGGAGCTCACAATGATCCTCCTGCCTCAGCCTCCCCAGTGCTGGGAGCATGCACAGGGTGTGTGTTATGGATTCTTAAAATACCACTGCATCTTCTGTGACATTATCATTATTATTATATTTAGTACAGGGCCTACAGGGTCTACAGGGTCTCACTACTAGATCGGACTTGTAGTGATCCGCCTGTTTACAGCCTCCCAAGTGTTGTGATTATAGGCATGAGCCACCATGCCCAGTCTCAACTGCTGTCTCAGTGCACTCCGGGGGTGGGGCTGGCACAGCAGGCCTGGGAATTAAACCCCCAACCTCTGCGGCTGCCTAAGCAGGTGCTTTAATCCGCTGAGCTATCTGGCCACCCTGTACATTATTTCTAATCATGACTGGATTTCTTAGTGAGCCTGAGGTAGGAGGTTGATGGATATGTAATCTACTGGTACTATAATTCCTAAGAAGTCCTAGTAGCTTTTAAGGTGACACCTCAAGAGGTAAAAATAACGTTATCTCCCAAAAAGTCTCAAATTTGCAGCTCATGAACGGTCATCTCATTACTGGACTTGATCGCTATATTTAAAATATTCTAGGGGTCAGATTGTAGTGGTACACCCCTGCAAGCTAAGGCAAAACTGCCACAAATTCAAGGCCAGCCTGGGCTACACATAGTTCAAAGCAAGCCTGAACTATGAATTGAGATTTCATCCCAGAAAACAAACAAGATATATACTTATACTTACACATATACATACATTTTTATGTATGCACACACATAGGGGTTAAGGTGGGCACAGGGGTGTATGCTTGTAATTCCAGCAGTCTAGGAGGCTGAGGCAGGTAGCCAGCAAGTTTGAGCCCAGCCTGGGCAGCACAACTTAGTGATTTAGTGCAAGTCTGTCTCGATTTTAAAAAAGGGGAAGGGGACTTGGGAGATAGTTTAGCAACTTAAGCACCTGCCTGGCAAGTGGAAGGTCCCAAGTTTGATCCCCAGTACCACTAAAGTAAAGTAAAAACTAAAAAAGGGGAGGGTCTGGGGCTGTAACTCTGTGCAAAGGCCTGGGTTCAATCCCACTACCAGAGTAAACAAATAAAAGGCAAAGAAGGTAGCCCAGAGCTTTTTGGTTCAATCACCAGAACCTAAAAAAAAAAAAAAAATCTCTAATTTGTCTTTATTTTTCATTCCACCACCAACTAGTATAAGATGGCATTTGAGAAGGATTTTTTTTTCCTTTGGCTGGTTCAGGCTACCTTAAAGGCTGGTCTGGTAAGGTATAGGGAGCTGGGGATCAAACCCCAGTCCCCTGCACCTGACTGGGTTTGCCCCAGCAGACACTTAAATAACTGAGCTATCCCACAAGTCCCCAGAAAGATGGCATTTGAAAACCACCACACAGTACTAGGTTAGTAGTATAGATAAGTGTCCTCCCTAATAGAATTTTGAAAATAATCCTTTTATATATTCTTAAGAATCTGGCCAAATAGCTCAATGGATTAAAGTGCCTACAAGCAGATGCAGGGGTGGGGTTGATCCCTGGGCCTGCTATGCTGGCCCCTGCCCCGGGGGGCGCTGAGACAGCAATTGAGACTGGGCGTGGTAGTGCACGCTTGTAATCCCAGCTCTTGGGAGGCTGTAAACAGGCGGCTCACTACTAGTCCAATCTAGTAGTGAGACCTGAACACCCTGTATACTCTTCCCCCAAAATACAAAATAAACCAAAAAAAGAATCTAAGGTGTTTTGTTGTAAATTCAAATAGCTACGAAGAATGTAATTTCTGGCACATTGTAATTTTTTTTTTGGTGGAACTGGGGATTGAACTCAGGCCCTTACACTTCCCAGGGAAGTGCTTATTCCACTGAGCCATCTCCCTGGCCCCTGGCACATTGTAAATATTAACACTACAAAACTGAGTTGTGATCTTACAAAATACATGCCCCAGAACTTATTTTTCAACATGTTTTTATTAGTACATATTTATTTTACACACAATATAATTTATTTTTTAAAATGAAATTTTTAGTAATTTTATTTGTAGACGTTCAGACTTTTTAATAATGAGAGATGAAAATATTACAATTTAAGGAAATTTCAAAGGTTTAAAATGAGAAATAAAAAATGGATTATGAACCTTTCATTGAAATGCTGGGGATATGAATATAAAATTTGCACAATAGAATTTAGACACCATAATTATTTGATGCTCACCATCACCAATTAAAAATACCTGCATAATCCCAATGGCTAGTTTTACATACTTCCCTAAGAGATAAGGAGATTTGGGATTAATCACGTCCCCCTTTTGAGGCTTCCCATGATCTCATCAGGACTGGGCCATCCTCTCCCAGTTACTAAGACTAAAGAGAAGACCAAGAAAATCGATTATTGACCAAAGTTAAGGATGAGTGCACCTACCCTTGCTACCACTGAGTCAGTATTACCTAAAGAACTTGCAATCTTATATTGACCCACATTGTACTGCCTCATGACGTTGTGCTATAAAACTTCCTTCTTTTTGCAGAACTGGGAATTGAACTCAGACCCTTGCGCTTGCCAGGGAAGTGCTTATTCCACTGAGGCATCTCCCTGGCCCCCAGGGCTTGTATATTTTTAAAATTTTTATTTTACTGGTATGTTTTAGATATTGTTATAAATTTTCTGACAGTTCCTTCAAGACATGTGCTGAGAATCTATGCTCTCAGAAATCATGGATGATGTTTTATTTTACATATGTCAAAAACTTCTTTAAAGTCCTTCAAAGTGGTGTATAAAGACCTTTAATGATCTACCATTCACAGTTCAACTGGTATCTCAGTTGGAGCTTTGAGGAACACTAGAGCTAGACAGGACCAGCTTGGTGCGTCTCACTGGATCCCTGGCTGGCCTTAAACTTCTGCCAATTCTCCTGCCTGGTGAATTTTTTTGGTAAAGTGAGAAAAGGATAGTTGTGAGGAGAGGTGGGAACAAAACCGGCTCGAAAGCAGCGCTCTGGGCAGTTGTTTCTGGGAAGAACCCATTTGGGAGCAAGAGCTGAGAACATTCCCTCATAAACAGTCTCTGTGGTCACACGGGCCTGGGGAGTGCTCACTTCCCTCCAGGCTAGGCACAGCCAGCACCAAGAATGCGGGACTAGACCCGAAAGCACGACAGCTGCATTCTAATCCTCAGACGTAACCCCGAGGTTGCGCAGTGGGCAGTCCCCCGATTGCATCTTTGTTGTAGCAGTTTCTTTGGACAGACTCATTTCATGGCTTGTGCTGGGCTTATTAGCTCTAGTTGTTTTTTGTTTTTTTCCTTCAGAATATCTTTATTCTTGAAAGAAAGCTCCCATCTGAGAGAGGGACAGGAGGGGGAGCCCCGAGCTGGTGGTGCCCTAGCTCTGGTTTATGAAATGTAGTTTTTTGTTTTGTTTGGTTTGGTTTGGTGTGTGTGCGCGCGCGCGCGTTTTTCTGTGGCCGGTTCAGCCCACCCTGGGGGCAGGTTTGGTTTGGGATATGGTGTCTGGTATTTAGGATAGAACCATGGTCCCTGCGTGCTTGCCTAAGCAGATGCTTTAGGCTGCTGAGCTATCATGCCAGCCCCCCAAATGTAGTTATTTTCTGATCTTAACATCTCTAAATTCTGGGATGAGGAGTTATCCTATGTTTTTACTGGGTGGGGGTGTGGGGGTGGGGTATAAATGGTTTGCAGAAAAAGTCTTGATAGTCTTCAGGCCTAGGCTGGCAGAAGTCACAGTGATCCTCCTGCATCAACCTCCCTGTGCTGGGATTATAGGCATGGGTACCACGCCCTCTGGGAGTTACCTGTGTGGAATGTAAAGCCCCCGCAGAGCCCCTGCAAGAGCTGTCCAGAAAGCCCTGCTTCACAGCATTTCTTCACACCTTGTACCACTGTAGCCTCTTTCTCTTTCTGCACTTCCCCACTTGATCATCACGAAGTAAATGGTTTGCATCTAGACTTATTGTGAGAGAGATGGATTACTGCGAAAGCCGTGCCGGGGAATGGAGCTCAATCTGTGAACCAAACATTTGAGATGGGTCTCCACCACTTAACCCAGGTGGATATGGTGTAAATGCCTGTATTCCTAGCACTTGAGAGGCTGAGGCAGGATTGT
>NW_004525560.1:0-7229 GCF_000260255.1 Octodon degus
GCTGAAGCCCCTACGAACACACTCAGCCAGCTTATCTTTGACAAAGGGGCCAAACATACTCAGTGGAAGAAAGATAGCCTCTTTAACAAATGGTGCTGGAAAAACTGGCCCTCTACATGCCGAAAATGAAAACTAGACTGAGGTCTATCACCATGCACTAAGCTAAGGTCAAAATGAATTAAAGATCTAAACATTAAAGCCGAGACACTAAATCTTCTGGATGAGAAAGTAGGATGAAAGTATTTCTTGAAGATATAGGAGTAGGCAAAGAGTTCATGAACAAAAATCAAATCACATGGGAAACACTTGAAATAATTAACAACTGGGACCTGCTCTTACTGAGAATATTTTGCACATCAAAAAAATTACCAACAGAATGAAAAGACAACCCACAAATTTGGAAAAAATCATGACAAATAAGTACTCAGACAAAGGTCTGCTCTCTAGAATTTATGAAGAACTAAAAAACACTAGGGCCTCAAAATTTAAAGACCCAATCCAGAAATGGGCATCTGAGATGAACACACGCTTCTCAGAGGATGAAATTAAAGAAGTGAATAAATATATGAAAAAATGTTCCACATCACTAGCCATCCACCAAATGCAAATTAAAACAACATTGAGATATCATCTCACCCCAGAAAGAATGGCCATCATAAAGAAATCACCCAACAACAAATGTTGGAGAGGCTGTGGGGAAAAAGGAAGCCTTCTCCACTGCTGGTGGGAATGTAGACTGGTGCAACCATTATGGAATAAGTGTGGAGACTCCTTAGAAAAGTTTGACTGGAAATCTCATTTAAACCAGCTATTCCTCTACTGGGAATTTTCCCAGAGGATCTGAAAACATCATATCATAGGGATATATGTGTGCCTATGTTTATAACACACAATTTGTGATAGTCAAATCTTGGAAACATGCAAGATGCCCATCACCTGTTGAATGAATGAAAAAGATGTGGTATTTTTATGCAAGGAGTATTACTCAGGTATAAAGAATGATTAACTCGAAGCCTTTATATTGAAATGGATGCCACTTGAACATATACTCATAAGTGAAATAAACCAGACACACATATGTAAATATTGTATAGTTTCCCTAGTATAAGAACTCAAAAGAAGAAATGCAAATAGGTATAATATAAGTTAAAGGAAAACAAGAACTTGGGGACTAACTAATTAAGAGAGGGAAAGGTGAAGAGCTAGGAAACATGACTGTGGCAAGCCATACAGTTATATGTAGAAGATGGGCAAGGCAATGATCCTGAGAATCTTCAGAAGATTTTTGAATCTAACAGTCAATTGGAAAGATTCTCACCTTGACTAACTATATACACTGAACCTCTGAACTAAGTCACTGCACTGAAGATGGCAATTTGTAATAGTTGTTTCATGCTTGGAGTGCCTGTCATTCTGGTCTTCTGAATATGATCTGCTTGTTATGACATGCCAGTTGCTGCTGTGCTGTCTCTCGGGTAGATGGTTGTTCAAAAATAAGGAGATAGTGAATGAAGGCGGAAGACAGGAAAAGGAATTTTGTGGGACTGTCCTGCTTCAAGGTTGTATATGGTTACTTTTCTGGACTTATATGTAAACATAAGAATTATATAATTATTTATGCCTATTTTTAAAATATATTCTATTTTTTAAATGTTTTTTCTTTATATTCTGTAGGGACTTAAAGTTCAACATATTAATACTTGATGAAAAATGCCTGTTCCATGTTATGCCTAAGATGTTTGATATTCAGACAGATAGTGAGGTTAAGCTTAACAGGCTAGGTTGTAAGGTAATAACAATAAGCTTCTCTTCTGGAGGGTTAATATCCTAGGTTTTCAGACCAAAATTCGAGAAAAAGGAGGGCCACAAGGAAAGCCAACTTTTTCGCCCAGCCTTCTAAGGTCAAATTAGACTCAGGATATATGAGAACTTGTACTGTAACGTCATGTAACTCAGTAGTGTCCCAAATTTTCTGATCAAGGAGATTATGGGGACAAGAGGAAAGTGATCAATGATGTAGAGTTTGCCTAAGGAGAGTGACATGGAGAGAAAACATTCTCTCAGGCTTTCACAGAGTGCACATTGGCTAAGCAATGGCGGTGACTCTTCCACATGACTGACACTGACAAAAGATCAACAATCTGAGGTACACGATCTCAGGAAAAATCTTGAGGGGATTTCACTGACCTTATCAGATCCAAAAGCTACAACTCTTGTTGCACAGGTCCTGCTTTACCTTGGTCTTAACCATCCAGCAGAAAAGTATAAAAACGAAGTATAAGAAGTAAAGCCATGCTGTTATGTTGAGCTGTAGGGGACTCAGGTCAACAGTTTCTGACATTGTCAGTGAAGCAGAGGACCCAATACTATTATGGGCTAGTGGACTCTTTTAGAATATTTTGCTGAGTTAACACACCTATAATATTCAAATGATGGAACTTAACAAAAAGGGGATACAGATGAATGTCCATTTTGTATCTGTGTATTCAAAGTGGTTAGGCTAGATATATAGTTATATTCTCTTAATATAACTAAATATATAGTTATATTCTCTTATTCACTCATTTTCTCTAATAAAAGAAAAGGAAAGAATGCTGGTATGATGAAGATGCACATTCTCCTTGACCTTTGAATTAGATTTATGAGCAACTACAGAAAAGAAATTGCTGCTTTGCATCTGGCATATCCTTTAATTGTGTCACTGGGGAAAGCAGGAGGGCAGCCTCCTTGCTATTAGGAGATCTGGAGGCTGACCATCTCCATGTCCAGCAGGAATTAGGTCCTCACCTAGTGGCAGAAGTGCCAGCCACCAACACTGTGGTTGCCGTTGTGTCTCAGGTGGGTGTAGCAAGGGATGTAGTCACCGAAGGGCCCTGTTGCTTTCTGGTCTGCTCTGACTGACTCATGAAACTGGAAGCTTCCATCCTACTACACTGTTCATGACTGCTGTTTTATGGAAGCACTTAGGATATGTTATTGGAGAAAAGAGACAGTGAGTCTTACAGAGTCTAGATTCTACTGGGAATGAACATCCACAAGTCGTCACCATAACACATGGGTGAATCACACGCTATTTGGAAGTTGATGGACAAATGGGTAAAAAAAGTGCTATAGTTTTCATCTGAAATGCCCTCGAAAGCTCACCTGCTTAAAACCCTACCCTACTGCAGCAGTGTTCAGAGGCGGGGGCTTCAGAGCTGCCTGGATCATGGGGACTTGCATGTCATGCACAGAACAACCCACTAATGAGCTCACTGCTGATTGGGCTGTTTGGCGATGGAGTCCATTGGAAGACATGGCTCCCTGGGATTAGGCTGTTGGAGGTTATGCTTTGCTCCCAGCCTCACCCCTCCTCTCTGCTCTAGGGACAACATAAAGTGAGCGACTTTCCTCTGCCACCTACTTCTTCCACCATAATGTTTTATCCTGGCATCCTGCCGCCAGCTGACCACGGACTGGACCCTCTGCAACCATGAGCCAATGTAAATCTTTTCTCCTTTAGATTGATTTTCTCTGATATTTGTTACAATGACAGAAAACCTGATTAACACCAATGGTAAAAAAAAAAGCAAAGAGAAAAAAAAAAAAAAGAGGCAGGAGGACAGAGGAAGCTGGGTGTCTGAGGTGTGCTTCCTGTCTGTTTTGTTCCTGGAGGAGGTTGAGCTGGAGCATATCCTCTGGGGCAGTAGTGGCGAGCCTATGGCGTGCCTATTGCAGTGGTTTATTTGTATCACTGAAAGCACTAAAAGGTTTAGTATCACTGCTCTACAGTGACCAGAAAGGTAATTGAAAGGATACTGAGCACAGGTCCAAGGCTGATCACCAGGAAGTGTGTATGCGGAGCCCAGAGACAGCACTGGCCCTGTGTGTCCATGGAGATAAAGAGGAAGCTCACTTTCTTTCTTTCTTTCTTTCTTTCTTTCTTTCTTTCTTTCTTTCTTTCTTTCTTTCTTTCTTTCTTTCTTTCTTTCTTTCTTTTTCTTTTTTGAAGCTCACTTTCAAAGTTACATCATATCCACTGGAAATAAATGATAAAGGCTAAGCTACAGCCTTTCACCTTTACTCACCTTCCTCCGATACTGGGTTTTCCTTAGCAATTTTTTCTCTTGTAGGGTTCATTTACCAAAATCCTTGTATGTACAGCCCATTTTCCACCTCCGTTACAAAGTGTCTCTTTCCCCTAGTACTGGGGATTGAACATGAGGCCTTTTCCCTGATCTACATTTCCAGCCCTTTCTCTATTTCTTATTTTAAGTTGGGGTCCTGCTAAGTCACTAAATTGCCTGGGCTGGGCTCAAACTTGTGGTCCTCCTGCTTTGCAGAGTGTTGGCCTTCATATCCAGTCCCGTCAGGCCCAGCCATGGTGAAGTACCTGCAACTATAGCTCCACCCCTTTCTTCTTCTTTTCTCCTGTTCATTGCCTTTGTGTAAGGGAGCAGCTCTTCCTCATAGCATCCGTAGTGGGGCACTGAACATGCTCAGTCAGCAATCTGGGAATGGCCTTTGGAGTTGCTTAGTCAAGCGGAACTCTGCTTTCTGAGGGATCGGTGGCTATTTTCTCCTTTGACTCAGCCCACGAGTCAAGACGTGGGGTAATGACCTGGAGGAGGAACGGGGATGAAAAAGACAGGGCAGGAGACACAAGAGATGGAGACAAGACAGGCTTTCTGATCAAGTCTCGTTTATTGAGGAAGTGAACAGGGTCTAAATAGCCGTATAGTGGAAGCAGTTGGGTGGGACTAGTTGTGGATTGGTAGTGGAGGTCCAGGACCACAGGAAGATGTCGAGGCAAGTGGGGATTGGTGCTGCAGCACTTCTTGCCCAAATAAGGGAAAATATAACAGGAGCATTCTATTGCCCCCCTACATATCCCCCCTTTTTATTAAATACATCAAGCGGAAATTGACAGTGCCCTGCAGGGACAATGCCTGGCTTGGGTCAAGGACTCCTTCACGTGAGATCGACCAGACCTTACCCATCTTAGGATCGCAGGGCCACAGTAGGCCCTGTTCCTGTCTTAGGCAGTCGGCGGTACTGCATGTGGGTCCTAGTTGCCTGTCATTGACTACTTGTCCATCTCACCAGGGGGACTACATCAGATTAGGCCACATTATTACAAGGTCCATTTGAGGGAACCCTCTCATGATACTCTTGTTGATCTGCCATTTCCAGCTGATGATAATGTATCTGAAAGGGCTTTGCAGCAAAGGCATCTAAACGTGAGCTGATGAATACTGTAAGCTTTTGAAACATGCAAGGTCCTATCATGAGCAACAGTAGGAGTGAGAAGAGGGGTCCCAACAGGAGCACAAGATAGGTGAACATTCCTCCCCACAATGAGGAGAAGGGGTTGTCCGCAAGTTCTTGTCTCCACTTGAGTAGTTGATCCTGAAGCTCTCAGATTTTGTCTTGAACTATGCCTGATTTATTAACATAAAAACAACACCTTTCCTGTAAAGCAAGACATATTCCCCCATGCTCTGCTGTCAGAAGGTCCAAGCCTCTCCCATTTTGCAAGACCACTTCTGCTAGCGAATCTGTCTGGTCCTGGATATCTTGGATAGTACCAGATAATGCTCGAACATCATCAATCAGCTGGTTAGATAATTTAGTATAAGAATGTACTGCTACCCCCAACCCTGCTGAACCTGTCCCCATGGCCACTGTGACTCCCAACCCCACTAGTAAGGGGATGAATTGGACTTCCCTTTTTGTGCATCCTGCAA
Organism: Octodon degus; assembly: GCF_000260255.1. Taxonomy (NCBI): domain Eukaryota; kingdom Metazoa; phylum Chordata; class Mammalia; order Rodentia; family Octodontidae; genus Octodon; species Octodon degus. Next base: position 5,727 of record NW_004525560.1, read on the forward strand.
TATACTCTAGACTGGGAAGGGATACAGGATCATAGCCAGAGATGACATCTATATCAGGCAGTATGATTGCCATGACACACAGTCCTGTCCAGTTGGTAGGTAGGTATGTAAAAGCCAAGTTTCCTCCACATACAAACACATCTCCTTCTTTGGGGCAAATAGGGCTACTGTAGTTAAGTATTTGACTAAACTAGTGAAGGTAACAAACCCAACATCAACAGTGAAGATATCACTGTGAAAGCTTCCTTGAATACAAAAAGACTTTTCAAAGATTACAGGTTGGACTCTAAAAGGGAGGCTAACACTACAGTTTGTGTTTTGGGGGTTTATGATGTCTTGTGAGGTAAGATTAGAAGGGCAAGCAAGGGGCATAGGAGTGCCTAGGGTCATGCATAGCCAACAATTTTGGGCTAAGCTTGGGCTGGAAACACTAAGGGCTTTGTGTGTGGCTTCTAGAATATCTAAGGTTTGAGTATCTAAATCTACTCCTCGTGACTTGGGGAGTGCTAGGGGATGATAATTTATCTTAGGGAACATTTGCTCCATAATTTGTTCCAGGTGTCTTTGGACTTGTAACTCTCTAACAGTATCTTGGGGTCCACTGCCATCTGAAACATGTACTGGGGGAAACTTGTTCCAGCAGATTGGCTCTCCAGGGGTGCTGGAGCATGAAGCCTGGGCATACTTGGGTTTACCAAGCACCGTGGGGGTGTTGGTCCAGTCACCTCCTATGGTACCACGGTAAGTCCTTTGAAGGATGGCCATAAAATAAGTTTGTCCATCGATGGTTGTGCATTCTTGTAGGGAGTCATAACATGAGATATGCACCTCAGCTTGGAAGGAGCTGCATTTTTTAGGGCAAGGCCCTGGTCTGCCATTAATATTTGGTATTATATAAAGTTTATTATAGCATTCCCAACTCTGGGAATGGCCTCCTCCCAATCGGGGTGAAAAAGTAAGAAAGGCTATTTTATTGCCACAATCAGTGCTTTGAGTAAAGGTGGTGGGTTTAACCTTAAGAGCACCTCCTCTGCATTCGCATGGAGGGCCGTATAATATTCTTAATAGTTCTGGAGGGTTTAACTCTTGGAAGCCACCTTCGAGGACCCATGGCCAGGTCTGCAGTATTCCCAATAACAGGATCTGGACCTTCATATTCTGTAAGTAAAAATAAGAAAATTTTCTCAGGGCACGCCTTCGTCCCTGGAATTATCTATGAGATTATCTTTTGTGCATTGGGTCTGGTCAATTTGTTTAACCAAACGTTCTGGCAGCCATCTTGCAGATTTTGCATGCTGAGAATAAATGCACACTGATCCTCGTCCCCATAAGAACCGGATCGGGACCGTTCCAAGTGTCAGTCAGGGGGTCTTGCCACATGACCGAGGCAAATTGAGTCTGTGTTTGAGTATGCCAAAAGCGAGATGCTGCAGAATGACCATTAGCATCCAGAATCAAAAAATTGAGAGTGAAGAGTGCATGGGATACTATATTTCTGGGGGA
>NW_004525560.1:13691-14435 GCF_000260255.1 Octodon degus
GTTGGGTTTTCATAAATGGCTTTTACCAGGTTGAAGTAGAGTCCATCTATTCCAATTTGGTGTAGGACTTTGAACATGAATGAATGTTACACTTTGTCAAAAGCCTTTTCTGCATTATTGGAGATGATCGTGTGGTTTTTAGTTCTCTCTCTATTGATATAGTGTGTTACATTTATAGATTTTTAAATATTGAACCATCCTGCATTCTTGGGATGAATTCTACATCGTCATGATGTATGATCTTCTTGATGATTTGCTGTATTCTATTTGCTAGTATTTTATTGAACATAGATTTTTGCATCTATGTTCATGAGTGAGATTGACCTGTAGTTGTCTTTCTTAGTTGTGTCTTTCCCTGGTTTTGGTATTCGTATAATACTTGCCTCCAGGAATGATTTTGGGAGGATTGCTTCCTTTCAATTTCGTGGAAGAGTTTGAGGAGTATAGGGACTACATCTTCTATAATTTTTCTTGCAGAACTCAGCTGTGAATCCATATTGACCTGGACTTTTCTTTACCAGTAGGTTTTTAATTACATCTCGTATTTCATTGGCTGTTATTGGGCTATTGAGAGTGGTTATATCTTGTCAATTCAGTTGTTGTAATTTGTACCCTTCTAGGAATCTGTCCATTTCTTCTGTGTCTTCTGTTCCGTGAGAGTAAAGATTCTCAAAGTAGCTATTGATAATCTTCTGAATTTCCACTGAGTCTGTGGTAATTACACCCTTTTCATTCCTTATTGCT
>NW_004525561.1:0-889 GCF_000260255.1 Octodon degus
TCTTGGACTTAAAGGAAAAGTGTATAACCTAGGACTCATGGCTCCTTCTTCAGGGCAGACTCTGGTCACAATGGTGACAGTTATGGCTGGTATAGTTTCAGTTAAAAGTGGAACTCTTCCTGAGCCCATTAAAACAGGAGAGCACTACCAACACATTTTTACAGCATAATCAGCACTGCATTTTGTCAATAAATAGCCAACAGAAGCTCAAGTTAAATGGAGTATCATTGGTTCTAGACATTTAGGCCCACAATGATATACAACTGAAGAATCTCATAGGGTAAAGATAGGGTCTAACAATAATGGTCATACTTGACTTTCAATAGATTAGCTAATTCTGCATTTGGTTGAAGAATAAGTAAGATATTTTAACCTTGGCCTCATTATACACATCAATATTAACAAATAGCATTAAATTTACCCTATACATCACTATAAGAGAAATCTCAGGTGACACAATAGGATTACTATGAGTTTGAGGTTATCAGGGCTGCATTGTTTGTTCAAGACCACACTCAACAACATAAGGAGGCCCTGTCCAAACAATAAGAGAATAAGAGAGAATTTGGTGAAAGCTTGGGAGCCACAGTTTTTGCATCATATTTAACTGAAAGACAAAAATAAGCATCTAACATTCTGGGAACATGGGAGCAACATGAACTTTGGAGAAATGTTGCTTTCTCATAGTAAATACTCTCATTCATCACTTTGGGGATTATGAACTATCAAACTTACTGTGCTTTTTTATTTCATTAGCCATGGAATAGACAGTAGCTTCAGACACAAGAAAACGTTCTTTGAGTTCATGAAACTTCTTCTTACTCTCCTCCAGCTGTGATCGTAATTCCCGTTCAGGGTCTGAAATACTCAGTTCAGCCTTTGAATGACA
>NW_004525561.1:1019-4817 GCF_000260255.1 Octodon degus
AAGGCCCAATGTGTGTTCCCATGATGACAGATGTGTTGAAACAGGTAGAGCCAGAGACTGTGGACACAACCTAAACACAGGATAGGTTCAAATCAAATGAAACCAAACAGGCTGGATGAGGTCTGTGGCATGATAAAACTATACTTATTCACTTACTGTTGAGATGAACAACACCAAGAACACTTGAGAATTCTTAACCTTAACAATAAGTATTAACTACCAGAGCCAAAGGCACTGCATCTAGCTCAAGCTCCAGCAAAGCAGGTAATGTTGGCAGTTGCTGCCACGGTAATAGAACGTGGTGATGTCATGGCCTGCCATGAGCCCTACGCTTCCAGCAGCCTCAGCCATACAGGTACTCAAAATACTGAGGTTTTTTTTTTATCAGAAGACAACTGATGAAAAATAGTCATTCCACAATCTGAATGATGTGTCCCCTTGAGTCAACACCTATTGGCCTCTTTCCCAAACACCAACAGATTTTTCACAGTGCTCATTCTTATATATGTATAAAAGCATCATAGAAGAAACCATTTCCAGACATATTGGGTTTTCCTTAGCACTGTCTAGAAGACATATCAACACTTCTTTATCAGTAAAGTACATTTTAAGGCTGTATTTAACTAAAAATTAGAAGTAATTCTAATTGTAAAATACAAAAACTTCATGTGCTCCTATCTGTGTTTTTCCCATTATTTCTAAACTCATTAAAATTATATAAGAAGGAACAATATATAATACAAAGAAAATAAATGTTTTTATTTTCAGTTTGTAACATTGCATCGCAAAATTATTCTTGCCCTTCCATTTTTATCTTGTCTTGCTTTTTACTCACTGGATGAGGCCTTTCATTACAACCAACTTAAATTTGACGTCATTACTTCTTAACATCAGAAGAGGTTGAGGACATAATTCATGATTTGTTTTTTGTTGTACATTTCTACATCACTAACCACTGAAGAACATATGTATTTCAGATTTCATTCTACTCCAAGAAAAGCTTCTTACTAGCAGTCAAAGTGAGTACAATGGTTTATAGCATAAAACCTTGAGTATGCCTAGTGACTTCTTAGAAAACATTTGTAAATATTCTGTGTTTCTATGTCTTCTTTCACTGTATTCAACAAGGCATAGTGGTAAAAACCTTTTCACGGAAAATGGCTGGCTGGGTCTGAGGGAGGTAAATTCAGGTTGTTGATATATGGCTGAGTTCAACTAACAGAACACATCAAAATCCACAGAAAGAGCCCAGGGTGAACACGACCCAAAGCGTGCATGCACAATGGAGTATACAGCATAGGAAGCTGAGGCTGGCTGGGAGGCACAGGCAGGTGGGTAGCAATTTCCTGAGAAACTCCTCACTCTCCTAGCTGCCATCTACACCTACGAATTGGGAGCCTCTGTGTTAATCTGGGCTCCTGAGGCAAACACATCTGTGCAGATTAATTTCTGTTCTTGGTAGGGTGGGAGGACCAATCAGTAGGATCATGGACCACGAAGCATGTCAAGGAAAGAAAACACTAGCGATCGCTTTGAGAGCTGGCTTCTTTGATGACAAAAGATCTTCAAATCACACTGTGTAGTACTGATTTTAGATGTATCCAAAAATCTAAAGAAAATCCCAATCACTATTAGAAGTTCCCATTGGCCTAATAAATACAGGACTAATTTTGTACACAATGATTGCAGAGCATACTTTTTTTCAAACACACAATACTAACTGAGCCATCTGCTCTGCACTACCAAATCCCCTTTGTCCACCATCAATGGCTCCTTGTACACATTACACTGATTATGCCAAGTTCACCTAATCTGGGGTCGATTTTCTTCCTTGCACCTAGAATGACACCATCTATTCTAATTTTTTAGATTTGAGGCACTCATCTTCATGTGAGGTCACTAGAAGTGAATGCATCTTTTTGTCCTTTCACGTATGAGACCATCAGTTGGGCCCTTTGGTGAATGTATTTTCTGCAGAACTCATTTTGTTCTGCTAAAGGCAGTAAATGTTCTTGCACCATATGACAGTTAACCATGATCATGCTTGATTATCATTCTCCTTGCTTCACTTTCTAAGCAGGATTTTCAGCTTGTTGTCTCAACTCTAATAAAACACTCCCTGAATATTATCAATCTTTCTTTTTCGTCACTCATTTTTCTACCACCTTCTTCCTCTGAGCTCACCACACAGCCTGTAAATACCAGTTATCAACACAGAGAAGCCAAATCAAGGACAGCAAGAAATATCCACAAGTATTAAGTTCTCCCAAACAGTGTCATTCTAGTAAAATCGCTCCTTCAGATCTCTGAAAAATAAACACAATGATCTGCTTCACAACTTCCTAGGGTAATAGTAATTTCACTTTGATGAGACTTTTGCCTCTTTGCTTTACTGAATCCCATTCGTTGTTAGCAGGTAAGAGGGCTGTGCCTGCAAAATGACTTCCGAGAATGTGGGGAGGTGACTTTATCCTAAGAGGAAAAGCAGGTGATGGTTACACAATTCTATAGATCACATAAAATTATTGAGTTAACATTTATAATGGCAACCTCATTATGCATAATTTATACAAGGAAGTTAAGGCTTGGATACCACATGTAGCAAGATAGTTCTCACTTTGTTGCAGTGAAACTGGAAGATTTACCCAGGGAGGGTGAGGAGATACAAACAAGGTTTATTATCTCACAGACAACATCTGACATGGAGTCCAGAGTGTCCCTCACAAGTTCGGCTATAACTAAAGATTTTATAGGTACAGGGTTCCTGATGGTCCCAGAGGGATAAACAAAGAAATCAACCTATTCTCCTTATTGTGTCTTTTCATGGGCTGGAATATCCTGTCACACAGAAAAGAAGGATGGGCGTGTTTCCTAGTTCAAGTAGACAAAGCTGCAAACACACTCAGCCACCTTATCTTTGATAAAAGTACCAAATATTTCCAGTGGAAAAGCACTACCTTCTTTAATAAGTAGTGGTGGAAAAATGGGCTATCCACATGCCAAAAGCAAAAATTAGAATCATTTTTATCACCATGCACAGTGCTACAGTCAAAAAGGTTCAAGGATTTAAATTTAAAAGCAGAAACACTAAATTTTCTGGAGGAAATGTAGGAAGAAATCTTGAAGACATAGGGGTAGGTAAAGTGTGTGTGAACAAAAAGCAAATTGCAAGTGAAATGTTGGAAAGAATTAACAATTGGGATCTCCTCTTTGAAAAGTTTTTGAACACTTCAAATGAAATATCTAACAGTAAAAAGAAAATCCACAAACTGAGAAAAATTTATAGCTGACAGTCTCTCTGACAAAACCCAATTATCTATACCATATTAAAAAAAAAAACATTTTTTAAAAAAATCTGGCATCTGGTGCCAGGGACATGGCGCAATGCAATAAGCACTTCCCTGGCAAGTGCAAGGGCCTGAGTTTAATCCCTGATTATGCCCAGAAAAAAAAAATCAAGCCTCTAAGTTTAAATACTCAATTTAGAAATGGGTATCTGAGGTGAATATACACTTTTCAGATGAAGAAATACAATATGTAAGTAAATGTATGAAAAAAATACAGCATCATTCATCATTAAATAAAGACAATTTAAAACAAAACAGAGATTCCATCTCACTCAAGAAAGAATGGCTAAGTTCAAGGCATCAGCCAGTAACAAAAGCTTGAGGGGTTTTGAATAAAAGGAACTCTTCTCTACTGTACTTCTCCATGGTACAACCTCTATAAAGGCTGAGATTCCTTAAAAAGCTAGGATTGGAGATCTGATTCAAGTCAAGCTATTCCCATACTGGGTAT
>NW_004525561.1:6819-8651 GCF_000260255.1 Octodon degus
TAGCACGCCTACACTACCTTCTACAGGGATAAATCCCCAGTGGATAAGCCCCAATCATCCTTGGGAGATCTAAATCACACACATTCCTGAGTTTGGATATTTGTGGTAAGTCCACACTTCAGTGAACAGTCCCTCAGCATTCATTTTTGCTTCTGCTCCTACTGGTGAAGTGTCTAAACATTTACTGTTTAGTGCCTTTTGTGTCCTTTCTGCCCACAGACTCTACAGACTGATAATGGCATTGACAAGTGCTGTCTTCAAAAAGTTCAGAAAAACTCTTCATATTTCCCTTACCCCAGGGATTCCTTATAAAACTCAAGGTCCAGAAATTGTTCAGCATGCTCACTGTGAGAAAAAAAATTCCATTACAAAAGCAAAAGGGGGCATCATTCGCTACAAAATTTTTGCCTCAAAATAGACTTAATTTGGCAGTACATACTATTAATTTTTCAAATTCTATAAAATATGAAAGTCAAGCTAAAAATAAACAATTCCAACAGCTGAAATAAAAAAGGATAGGGAGGGGATGGGGAGATGGCTCAGTGGGATAAGCAAACACAAGATCTGAGTTCAATCCCCGGGTCCACCAAAAAAAAAATTATAGGGAACTCTTTTGGAGAGAACTCCATACTATGCAATGGAAGGGAATCAGTCCACTAATTACCTGGGATCCAGCGTATGCTGTGGTCTTTCCAGAAAATGCTCAATGACAAATTTTGATACCAGAGAATGCTGTCAAGCTGTACCATGAATCCTGATCTGGAGAAGAAGTTAACAATGATGACTGTTAAGTCTGAGGAAACTAGATTTGAAGACCTAATGAAGGAACTCACAGAATGGAAATCTAAGCTCTCACTAGGTGGTGGTGTAGATAGAGATAACTGAGCTGAAAGTATTAAGACAAAACAAAATTTAAAAATACCAAATATGTAGCTTAACTTTAAATAAAAAATTCTATCCCTTCCAAATTAGTGTGATAAGAGATCTCAGCTAATCGACAAATAAATCGGACTAGACTGTTTATAATTATAACTTTCTAAAAATTGTAATAGAGTTACTATAATTTAGTTTGGCCAGGAATATATGAGTGCAAGCTTGATTTGGTAAAGATGTTTGTGGATTCTGTGTATTTTTTATGTGTTTGCATGTAATCTATGAATAGCTGTTCTTATTATTTGAACTTCAGGATGCAGACTTACAAACATGTTTGTCCCTAAGTTACAAGCTGGTCTAAGTGATAGAAAATTTGGTTTACTCTAAGTACTAAAAAACAAAGATAACAGAAACCCATTAGGAACACAGAGAGAGGGCCAGGGAGATAGCTCAGAAGTATAAGTGTTTGCCTGGCAAGCGCAGGGTCCTGAGCTCAATTCCCAGTTCTGAAAAAAAAGGAAAGAATGTGGAGAGATTACTGGACAGAGCTCCACTTAGTGGAATGCGTGATGGCCAAAGTTTGTTCAATTATAAAGAGTCTTAATATTCTCTAGAGTTTCTTGGAAGACACACCCAATAATTTGATCATCAGTTAAAAAATAATTATTTAGAAAAAATTAAAATATTTTCTCATAAAAGGTGCTCTTGATGCAAATCTAAATTAAGAAACAAGTTTCCACATGTTTATGGTAATTCATTATTGTTCACCTCATTGTGTGTTAAATATACTCATGATTCCATATATATAGGTCTTCCAAAATGTGAAACAAAGATTGCTCGCTGTGATAAAAGATTTTCTCTCAGATTGAGACCTCTGTCTTTAAGAAAACTCATGATGTATATAACAAATTACGTGAAAAAATATGTATTATATAAAACTACTTTGTTAATAACATTAT
>NW_004525561.1:9908-10365 GCF_000260255.1 Octodon degus
GAAGTCCACTTGCAGACCCTGAGAAGTGCTCAGAAGACATGTCCTGGGATCCTGTCACATCTCATTTTCCTGTTTTAACAAATGGTATTATAGTACTTGAAATTTAATCATTAAATGCTCAAAGTAGCAATAAATTGTTTAAGGTTGATTATATGTTATTTCTGTTTTCTTACTTGGTTTTGAACTTAGAGAAAGAATTCAGATTATCATAATAACAATATACGTTAACTTACATCATAAGTCCTTTTTTATTTATTTTGAGACAGGGTCTTGATAAGTTATTCAGGCTGGGTTTGAATACCACAGTCCTAGGACTACAAGTGTGAACTGCTAATACTGGCTATATTTACGTTTCTTAAAATACAAATAAAGGGACCGGGGAGATAGCTCAGTAGAATAAGTGCTTGCCTGGCAAGCAAAAGGGCATGAGTTCAATCCCCAGTTCTGCCAAAAAAAA
>NW_004525561.1:10857-12987 GCF_000260255.1 Octodon degus
TGGCCTAAACATCCTCCCCCATCACTTTCTGTGAGTTAAACACTCTCTCCTGTATCCTCATACCTGCATGGACGTGTATTTGTAACTCATTTTTCATTGTTTCTGTCCCACCCATGTCCAGTCGTTGTACTCACCTCTTGATCAATTTTGTTGCTATAAGCAAAGAGGAGCACTGCAGAAGGTGATAAAACATGAAAGTTGTGGGCAGGCACTGTGACCTTGTCCTTGTCACAATATTTAACCTTTCTGATCCAGATCCCAGCAACACTGTGGAGTATTGTCAATCTCATCTCATGTCTTCTGTGCTTTGGGGACACTGTGACAGGGATCAAGCTACAGAATGCAGGCAGGGCACCACCCTACATGGATACAGGAAGAGCTCCATAAGCCTTGGTTAGGAGGGCAGTACCCAGAAAGTTGATTATTAATGATCTTGTGTCAGATGCCTCCCCTACAGGACAATATGTGGATGGAAGAGGTGGCTGGGATTCACTCCTCACTTTTGTTCTGCCTCTTCTAGGGAACAGAGAGTCCTGGAGACACACATCACTCTGCTCTGTGCCATCTCTTAGCCCAAGGGAAGAAAGTTTAGATGCTACCCTAGGATACCCACTGTTTCTCATCCAGGACTGGGGTAAACAAACCTCAGGCTGAGGAATGTCAAGCTGTTTGTAGGAAGGTGAAGTTGCTTTCAGCCCCAAGGTCTCTGAGAGATCCTCACCCAGCTCCATCCTTGCAAGCTGAGATGCCAGCTTTCCAGCACCAGGTGACAGCAGGCTGGAAGGCAGCTAGCAGAGCTGTGAAAACACCCTGATGCCCAAACAGAGCAGCCAGGAGGTGAAGAGATGCAAGGTAAAGGTGAAAGCTGCAGTGTAGGGTAGCCCATCCAGAGACCCTGGACCTGGGCTCAGGGGCCAGGTTAGGCAGGGGTTGCTGGCAGTGAAGGCATGACTTCGTTTTTCACAGCATGCTGCAACCGTGAAATAAATTGAGATCAGAGGGACCCTGGCTGCTAGTGAAGTCACTGAGAGATGATCGGGGCCATAGTGGTCAGAAGGGCCAGGATAATGCACTCCTGCCCCTGCGCAAGGACTGGGCATAGGCTGTCTCCAGACTGGACCGCCTGGCCAGACCCTGTGACCTGGGACCCAAATTCCTGGACTGCTGTGCCATGGCCCAGTCCAGAGACTGCAGGGACCTAGAAGAGAAGAGGTGGCTGTCTCCCTGCATGGGGCAGGGTGCTGGGTGGTGCACATAGGTTCTCGCCACATGGCCCCGTTCCTGCCTTCAGACCGTTATGGGCAGCTGTCGAGGTCCCTGCCATGTTGGCACGAGGGCAAGGGAGCCGGTGACTGAGTGATCGCAGCTGCAAGTTCCCCTACCAGAGCAGCAACTGCCCTCTCACCTGAGTTCTGCGCTGTGAGCCAATGGCTGGGCTTTGCTCACTTCCACTCACATGGGAGGGGTGGGGGTGTCGCCTGACTGGAGGCAGGAGAGGAGAGGCCATCCGGCTTAGGCTCAGTTTGACTTGGTTAGCTGGGCTCCGTTATCACGTGCCCACCTACTCTTTGGTCCATGAGGAGGCAGCGCTGAGAACCTGGCGTTTTGAGGCCTGTAGCGAGAATGGGCGGGGCCCTCCTACAGGACAGAGTTCCTGTTGGTGGACATAACATGGTTACTGATGGTTCAGGCAGGGTGGGCGAGGTCTTTGTGGGTGGGTGAGGCCAGGTTGCATGGGCGGGGTCGAACTCGGTGGGTGGGGCCTGGTGGATGGGCGGGGCCAGGAAGAAAGGGCACACATTAAGTATCAGGTGGAGTTAAAGTATGATGTGGCATGGAGCTGCGAATTTGCCTTTGCAGGTTTCTTTTGTGGGCCCACACACCAGTTTGCTGGAAGTGCCACATCTGCTGCCCCTTTGAATAGATGAATTGAGCACTGAGGGGCAGAGGCTGATTGGCAGAAAATTCCTCAAGCCAACAATGAACCCCAAGGTAACCCCTTTGACAGGAATCCCCTTCTCCCCGCACCTCAAGGTTCTGGTTGCAGCTGGATTTCAGGCCACATCACTCTCAGGCCCTACAGGCTGCAGCTGCCTCCAGGATGAGTAGTACTCCCTGGAAACCTGATTC
>NW_004525561.1:13523-14678 GCF_000260255.1 Octodon degus
CAACATACATGCATTTGCAGCCCGATCTTTCTTCACCAAAGGAATAAATGGAATTCCTTATGGACATTTGAAGGAATATTAACAACCACTGAGCTGGACTGGTGGTGCTGGCCTGTAATCCCAGCACTCTGGGAGGCTAAAGGATCAGCCTTCTGCCACTCTGAGGCAGGAGGATCTCAAATTCACACCTAGTCAGAGCACTTTAACAACCTATTGAAACTTTGTTTCACAAATTTAAAATAATGAAGGGATGCAGATGTAGCCCCATGGGATGGCTTAGGATTCAATATTTAGTAGTCCACTAAAAAGCAAATGTGTATTAGATCTAGTTATAGGAACATGAAAGCCCAAAAACAGACTGTTCAGTGAAACAAAAATTTGAAGAATATGCATAAGGTCATCAATTTTCTGTATCGTTTATTGATATATGCAAGTTTTTTTTGAATATCAGAGAATGAGTGTATAGTAAATTCATGACAGACCAAGTCAAGGAAGGCAGTAGGGGTCGGGTAAGACTCAGTATAGAATGCTTATGGGCACTGACCCCAGAACTGGTAAAAACAAAAAAGAATATACAGACAGAGAAGGGGAAGGCAGCCTGAGGAACATCATGAAGTGTTTGTTTGGTTTACTTATGAATGGATGTGAGACAAATGGCAAAATTTTAATAGTCAATTTTAAATGTTGGCTGCATGTCTTCTGGGTTTTCCAATTTCTCCCTAAACTTGTACTAGGACTGATAGTGTTTCGGACTCTAAGCCATGGGTGAACAAACTCTTCTTTCTAAGACAAAGGTTCTCACAAGGTGGTAGAACCAAGACTTGAACTCATCATGTAGCCCAGACGAGCTGTAACCCTGCTGGGGTGCTCTCACCTCAGCCTCCTGAGTTCTGGACATGTGCCTCAATGTCTGGCTAGCAAACCTTTTCAGTAAAGGTCCAGGATGTAAATCTGTAAATTTTGTTTCTGAGGCAGTATCCTGCTGTATATTCCAGGATGTCTCAGAATTCACCATGTTCTCTGACTGAACTCAAACTCACAGAGATCCTGCTTCAGCCTCCCATGTGCAGCACCCAGCAAGATAGGTAAATACTTGAACTGTGGGCCTCATGCTCTCTATGGCAGCATCTTACCTGAGGGGCAGAGACAAGCTGA
>NW_004525562.1:0-1111 GCF_000260255.1 Octodon degus
CCTGGACTCAGGGTCTGTGTGCAGTCTTTGTCATGGTGTTGCTTTGGATGTCCCCCAGAGCTTCTTGCACTGAGGAGGTCACCGTTTTGGAGTAGGCTGATTTCAGAGCTTGTGATTGTTTCATCAGCAACTGCTGGCCTTAGTGATATGACAACTATACCTGTCCTGGGGCAGGAAGCCTGCATATCGTAAAGGAGGATAAAAGAAGCTTGCTTCTCCTTTCGACTGTTCTTGTATGCGTGGTCTTCAGCTGTCATCAACTGTGGCCCTCGTGTCAGGCAAGGTACCTCGGAGCCTCGTGACTATGCACTGACAGATCTACAAACTCTGAGCTAAATAAAACTTTCTTTTTAACTTTGAGTGTTGGGTATTCTGTCTCTATATTAAGAAAAAGTAAAGAGATACCCTGGATGTTTTTACAAATTTTTCTAAGCACAGAAATAAATTCAAATACAGCTGGTTTGAGATTAGGTTGACTGGGAACATGGAGACCCCCAAGTGTCTTCTTCACACTGAGCGCCCAGATCATGGTCTTGTTTCCCACCAGGGATCCTAAGAATTTCCCAAGCTCTGTAGGCCTCAGTGTCATCAACTCTAAAGTGGGTGCGACCACCACTTCAGTTTTCAGACACAAGCGGAATGATAGAAATGCATTCAAGCTCATAGAAAAACTTCTTACATCCTGTTTATTCAGTACATGTTGATACAGAACTAGTTGGAGTATTACCTTAACTCTGACTCTGTAACAGTGTTTTCTGCAATTTTGCTTCTATGTTACCCAGGGAAGCTGCGTATCACATGGAAACTGAAAAGAAAATCCTGCAAACATGTTATTGATTTACTCTTGCACCATTATGTTCTCTATGATAGTATGTATTCCTTGTGATAGCATCATAGTTGGTTAGGTATTGAGGGGATCTGTCCCTACTGAGACCAACTTACTCTGTGCAATTTGGGCAATCACACTATAGACTTCCCTGAAAGCTTCTCTTCCACTGAATCAAGTATATGTTAATATTCCTCATTTAATAACATTCTATTTGAGGCTGAGGAGGCCTGTGACAATGAAACATATGACATTGGCAATTCTAGTGATAAAGCCAGGTCAGTA
>NW_004525562.1:1767-4280 GCF_000260255.1 Octodon degus
AAGACACAACTTTCTGTATTAGTACAAATCCATGGATGCTCTCTGCTAGGCTCCACCCACTCAGTGCTCTGCTGCTTGCATTTTAGGTCCTTGGGAACTTGTCTCTTACTCCCATTACTGGTAATGCTCCTGGGCTCCACCTTGCAATGGGGGTAGATTTACTCCTCCTTCAGCAAGTTTACTCATATCTTCCCTATATACACATGGACACTGAAGTGATACATGTGCAGTAATGTTTGGGAATCACTCTGAGTAGAGTATCCATTTCTTTTCTTTTTAATTTTAATTTAATTTTATTTTGAAGAGTAAAAACAAAAGCAAAAAGAAAGAACAGAAACAAAGACAGAATCAGAGTAACATACAGCAACATATATGTTACATATTTTCAAAACAAAAATAACTAATGAACAATGGTTGCTCTATTATCTATTTGTATCATCAAATCTGTTGCTCTGATTTACAGATACAGTTATGAAAATTTGAACTAATGATTGAATATTACCTCTTGCTTTCAGGAAACCTTAATTTTCTAGTTCTTGTCTTTTTTTAAACCATTTTATTAACATTTTTATATTATTTTTCAATTCACCAATTAAGAGAAATAGACTGGCACAGTGGATTAGGAAACAAAATCCAACAATATGCTGTATACAAGAAATACATTTAACATGTATATTAAGAAGAGTATAATCGTTCATAATTCCTTATAAATGGTGCACATTTAGAAGAGAAAGATGAAAGATATTCAAGCTTGGTTTCTGTATTACACATTGCTGTCCTCAATGTAGTTGCTGAGATCGCACTCATCAGCATACAGCGTTAGTCAGGGAGAGAATACTGCGCATTAACTGCTATTAGCAAAACCTGATGGAAATTACTAGTACATTCATCTCAGCTGTTCTATATATATCCTTGCATGTATTTTCACCCTTCCTTTTTTCTACCTTTTCTAATTTCTTTCATCTTAATTGTTTACTCCTTAATTTCAGTTTCTTTCCATTTTACTTGATCTATTATACCTTCAAAGTTTTACTTCTTCTTTCAGGTTCTTACACTAGGAGACAATATGAAATTTACACCTTGGTTCTGATACAATCACGTACGAATATAGTCTCCAGTTATATTCACTTATCTATATTGCCTGCAAGATTGTCTTTCTTTATAGCTGAGTAATACTTCATTGTATAAAAAAGCCACATCTTTTCTTATGGTTTCTGTCTACTTGTGCCCTCCAAGCCTCATGCAAGTCATGGGGCTGACTTCCATCTAGACTATGTGACTAACTCGTGATGCATTGGAATTATGGGTCTGAGTACTGCTGGGATTACGAGTGTGAGTGCTACACCAATCCTGGGGCAGATTGCCTGAATGTAATATGAGACAGACTTGCTCTCTGCAGTCACTGTCGCTGCTACTCTTCCCACTTGCTCTCTGCTTTTTGCCGCTGCCATGAAAGCTTGCTGTCTGCCATGTGCCACTCTGCCTTGGAGCCAGCTGAGTATGGACTAAAGTCTCCACTAACTGACAGCTAAATGAACCTTTCCTTCCTTCATTTTGAGTGTCAAGTATTTGTCTTGGGAATGAAAGAAGAGTAACTGAGACGTGATTTTTATCCATTGCTTGGGTGCTGGGTAATTTGGGTGTTTTCAGATTTGGCTATGACAAATTATGCTGCTATAAACATGGGTGCTTACATATCACTATGGTATAATGTTCTCTGTTCTTTGAAGAAAATATCCAGAAGGGGAACAGCTACATTGAATGGGATTTACAGTCTTAGATTTTAAGAAGGTTCCACACTGATTTCCATAGTTGTTGTACTAGTCTACATTCCCTTCAGCAGTGGGGAATGGTTCCTTTTTCCCTACAGCCACTCCACCATTTATTATTAGTTGATTTCCTTATGATAGCCATTCTTTCTGGGGTAAGATGGTATCTCAATGTTGTTTTAATTTTACATTCTCAAATCACCAGTGCTGTATAGCATTTTTTCATATAGTTACTTTCCATTTGTATTTCTTTCCTGAGCAGTGTGCATTACTCTCAGATGCCCATTTTGGGAATGAGTTTTTAAATTTTGGGGAAATAATTTATTTTAGTTCTTTATATATTCTAGCTGGAACACCTTTGTCTGAGTGATTATCGCTTAAGATTTTTTACCAATTTATGTTGGATGTCTATTCACTCTGTTGACGATTTCATTTGATGTGCTGGATTTCTCAATGGGGTCCCAGTTCTTGATGCTTTGGAGAATTGCCTGCGCCATTTGGTTTTGTTCATGAACTCTCTTCGTACCCCTATGTGCTCAAGAGTTGCACCTACTTTCCCTTCCAGGAGATTAAGTATTTCTGGTTGTATATTTGGATCTTTACTCTATTTTAACTTTAGTTTAGTGCATGTTTATAGACCCGGGTCTAGTTTTAATTTTCAGCATGTGGAGAGCTGGTTTTTCAAGAACCATTTTGCTAAAGGGCAATCTTTCTTCCAGTGAACATGTTTGGCACCTTTATGAA
>NW_004525562.1:4690-9729 GCF_000260255.1 Octodon degus
AAATAATGAGAAATGCAACTGCCAAACCTCCTAATCTTAATTATCTCTTTGCAGCTGAGCTTCTTAGGATTTTTCTCTCGTGTAATACCTGGTGTTACTCTTCTGTCCTGTCTCCATGGTCCTATGCTCAGAAGTCACCTTGTTTCATAAATGTGTTTAAAGTAGAGAAATTCTTTCCTCCACTACTGTTAAGTTTTAGCACAATTTGTTCACTATAGTAAATTTATGCTCTATTTCAATCGTCCAGCATCATCCTGAGCATCACTTGTCGCAGGCCAAAGTTTAAAAAAACACACTCCCTAAATTTAATCCTGTGATTCTTAAATAGTAAGTGTAAAAATTTTAGTCTAAATTTATCTTCTATTGAATCGGTAGGCAGAACTGTCATTCTTCCTCTTCTTTCTGTCTCTGAAAAATAAAGCTTTTTAAAAACTCATTACTTAACTTTATTGAAAATCAATAATAATTACATAGCAAATTAAATATTGTAAGCAGATATTGAAATGTGAAACATATAAGACATAGACAGTGAATTTTATTTTTATTTACTTATTTTTAAAATAATTTATTGAGAAAGAAGTAGTAATGAGACAGTTTCAAAACAGGTTAGTAGTACAGGTTAGATTGACTGATATTTATAGCCCAATAACTTCGCTGATAAAACCAAATTTATCTAGGGGACCTTGGGATTTTATAACAGTTTTAAATGGTAGTATGTTTTAAACTACATTCACCAAATTGTCCCTTTAGAGGAAACATTTCATGGTGCTTCAACAATAGCTTTTCCTATCAGCTGTTACTATCCAACAACTATGGAAATTAAAATAATGTGAAACACTTATATAGCATTATATCCGGATCCGATAAACCATTAGCCTAGGACCTGTCTTAGAAACTGTCTCTGCTTTCGCAGGTGTAAAAGGTGCTCATTGCTTCTCATTGTCATTTCAGGATATGTCTACTAAATGATATACACATTGTTCTGAATAGTCTATTCATGGTTTCAAACTAGAATCTTTAAAAGAAGCACTTTACTGCAGCTGGGCCAAAACACGATTACACGCGGTCTATTAACAATTGCCTTTTGTGTGCCTGCCTGTCCCTCTGTTCAATTTGTGACTCATTAAAATCCTTACAGATTTTTGAAGCTTAATAATTGTTTTCTTTTGGATGTAGATTCTTAAAATATTGGTGTATAAGTCCACTTGGCTTATAGATATCAGTAGACTTAAGGACATGATTTCTCTCAGGTGACAACCTGATCAAAATGATGTCAACACTTGTTTTTAAGTACAGTAAGTACTGCTGTCTGTGTACAACAACTTTAAAATTTTTCCATTGCACAAATATCATGGTTATTTTTATGTCTTCTCACCATTCCCAAAAGCTTGCTGTGAAAATTCAATGGTAACACCTTAACCTTGGCAGTAAGGGCTGGAAAGCAAGCTCCTTAGTAAAGAAGCAGCTGCCTGGACATTGGTTCTTCTAATCTTCTTTTTACTACTGAGCCCAAGTAGTTTCCATATCCTTATGGGATACGCACCCCTATAAAAGTTGCTATACATGTAAGTATAATGTATTTCTGATACGTTATGATGGAAAAGTTAATGTTTCTGTGCATAAAACCATAAGACTTTTCATCAAAAGATTCTGTAAGTTCAGAACTAAATTAGAGACAGAGGTTTGCATAACAGTATGACATACATTATTGTTCAGCTCGTGTTCTATACATATTCATGTCTGTCTGTTGATCAAATCATTTATGAAATAAAATTGCCATGGTTTATAGCAATAATGTCTTCCACACAAAGATATCTACCTTTCTCCTTTCCCTAGCTGCTTGTAATAAGAGATATAAATCAAACATATTGCAGATCAGCAGCCAGAATATAGACTTCTTTTAAACTTATTTCTATGTTATTTCACTACATTTTGGGGAACTGAGGGTCCAACCACCCTGTACAACTTTACATATCACATTTAGAGCCTAAATATTACAATCTTCTCAGATATATTTCTACATCTTACATAATTTCTAAGATATATTTATTTGATAGGATAACAAAGTAGGCAAATATTTCTTTGTGTCATTTACTGTCTTGTGATCAGGTGGACATGTTTGACCGAAAAGGTTAACTTGTCATAAGGTGGACATTTCAGTGTGTTTCCATGACAATATCATGACTGTCATGCTGAAATAGCATGTGTGGCTTTGGATTTCCAGTTTTCTCTGTTAAACCATGCAACTGCTTTCTAATTCTATTCTGCCAAGAACTCAATCAATACAATAAGCAAGACTGATGTGTCATAACAGGACTCTGGTTACACTTTGTATTTTAAAGTATTTGATACTCTTGTGAGAATAAAAAATTCAAGATAGCTGCTCCACGTGAAACAGGAATATCAATGATTTACTCTTCTGGGCATTCAGAAAATAAGCCTGGGTTCTGAAACTAAGATGACAACTGGGCAGAGAGGAGAGCCAATACATTGGCCTTGGCACAGCACAGTCGATGAGGCAACAGCATATGGGGGAATGTCTCTACAAGAACCTACAAATTTGTGAGTCGCAAATGCTCTTGAGCAGGGAGATTGCTGATCCCTGAGGACAAGCATTAATAAAGTGTTCAGTGTACCTCAGTAGGGTCACCAAGAGCGAGCAGTCTCCCATGCTTTCACACTGAGCAATGTGATCAAGCAAGACCATGACTGATCCTGAAGGCTGTCACCGACAGATGAGAGCAGAGGCTCCTTACGTGGTTCCAAGATAGTGCCCAAGGAGAATTAATTGACCTTGACAAACAGTAAGAGGCTGGTATAGATGACCACCGTTCTCTTTATAATTTGCTCCTAAAGACCCAGCAGAATAGTATAACCAAGTAATGTAAAGAAAAACCATAGTAAAAAGAGCGAGATATAACAAAGCTGCAATCACTGAGTCCCTTGGGAAGTTCATAGATAAACCACTGAACACTATGCTTCTTTAAGACATAAAAAGCTACAGTGCAATCAGCAGAAGCATAACTAGACTCTCTAAATTCCTCCACTCCATCTTTTCATACCAGTGCTAGAAGGACCTCTATCAGGAGAGGGCCTTAAGAGCCAACTGGGTACCATTGCTCTTCCAGTTCATGAGGAACACTTTATGGATGTGGCTCTTTCCAAAACCTGCCTTTCCAGTCTAGTGCTTGTGGTTTGATAATTCATATTTTAACGTCTTATAAAATTTATTTTTGTTGGCCTAGAGGATACCAAAATTGTAGTGATCATACAGTTGGAACCAATAGACTATGTACCAGGCTTCCTTTCCTGGATCCCCTGGATGGATCTTATAAACAAAACACAGCTGCAAAATCACAAAATGAAGTCTATTTGAGGCTCATTAGGTTAGCTCTGAAGAATACCTCTGACTGTGGTTTCGCTTAAATTGATACCTCTCAGCTTTAATCAGCTGTATGTAAACTGTACCCCTGCTCCCCTACGTCCACATGATTATACCTCCTCAGAGGGGCAAACATTAGAGGCAAATAATTTAGTGAGAAATACCAAAGTAAATGAGATAGGGCTGGTTCCAGGAAGAGATGAGAAATGCATCAGGAATGTAGCAGGAGGGGAATCTGAAGTCAAAATTCACAATGGCTAATTCTCCTTACTTCCCTAATGGATGAACGAAGGCTTGGGATTACTGACACCATTATTTTGATATTTCTCATTATCTCCATAGAGATGGATCATCCTTTGCAACCTGCTAATTGTAAAACCACTGAGGCTGAGATTGAGATGACAACTAAGACTGCTAAGACTACTGAGGAGAGTAGGCCAAAGATCATTGATCAAGTTTAATGATGTCCCTCATCTAACTTTTCTACCATTTGATCAATATTACCTATGTGACTGTATTTGCAATCTAATGGGTTTATAACAACGTTTATCCATTTAGTGCTCACCTTGTGATTTTGCTCCATGAAAATTCCTCTTTGAGGTGGGCTTCTGTGCAAGGCATTCATAGTCCCTCTTTTCTCTTGGAAGCAATTGTTAATCCCCAGTTCTCCATTTGCAATCACCACTCCTTTCCTCCCAAGAATTTACTCAGTATTAAGAAAATCAACTGGAGTTCATTGAGTCCAAGAGGTGAAGGGCTTGGTTACCAACAGTAAATTTCTAAATATAACTGGAAAAATCATGCAAACTCAGTCGTATGTATGTATTTAATAGTGTAAGGTAAGAGAAAAAAGAACTAGAAATCTAAGACTTCATATTGTCAGTATGTCTGTTTTGAGGTTCCATCTCAATTCATATAAATTACTGAAAAAATTTATTTTTTTCTATGCTTTTATTTTATTTTGAAGAGGAAATCAAAAGCAAGAACAAAATTCAAAAACAAAGACCGAAACAGGGTGACATACAACAATATATGTTACAGATTTTTTTAAATAAGAATAGTAGATAATTTATCAACCAATTTTACTATGAAAATTTACATAACATTCTAAAGTTATGGGTGGAGTATCACAGCATGTGGTTCTGGCATTAGAGCTGTGGTCCCTAAGATTGCCTATGTTTGCCTAAGCAGGGATTTTAGTCTGGTGCACTATATCAATGGCCCTAAAAATCCTATTTTATGTTTCATTATTCTCTCCAAAAAATAGCAAGATTTCAAAAAAACATAAATGAAACATATCTCTTTGTCTAAGTAATACAAAGTAAAGAAACATAAAATTGCTTAGCAAAGAATTTTATCACAGACCAAGCCTGTGTGACTTGCCATGGAAAACTCCCTGCAGCTGTCACTCATCTGGCCCACCAGAGGCCCTAAACATGCCTTTTTCCTGCTTCACACCCGGAGCATATTGAAGTGGCAAAGACCTGGGATTTTTCCCATCCAGCATGGTGGCGTGCTCTAGTACTTTCATGTTAGTGGTTTCTGCAAGGGCCCTCGGACCCCACAGGAACTCATACTGAGCAGGATCACTGTTAGGAACCTGCTGGTACACCAGGTACTCTGCCCCAACCAAATCCTCTTTGATGAATTTCCAGGG
>NW_004525562.1:10054-12714 GCF_000260255.1 Octodon degus
ACCACTTCTTCCATGGTGATCTGCTCATTCCTTTGACATTTCTGGATCAGAAATCGCACAATATTATTTAATTCAACATTTTCAAATGCATCCATCCTGATCTGGGGGACAACCTTGCCCTGGGATAGACTTGCACCCTTCTCTTTTTCATTGCTGGAGCCCGCATGGCACTGACTGCTTTCACTGGAAGCCATGTCAGTTGAAGGAGTGCAGACCCCATGAGGATTCTGAGGACAACCTGATATCACAGGCACGAGTACTTCTTTTGCTGTGGCCCCAATTAAAGCAGAAGAGGAAGAGGTTGCAGATGTAACAGTGGCTGCTGTTTCCTCCTGATGCATGAGACCCTGCACAAGTTGGAGGCCTCGTGCACTGCTCTGGTCAGGACGGGCTCCTCCAAGGTTTCTGTCTTGCCTACCCTGACCGTGAAGCATCATGATAATAGGTGGAGACAGAAATATCTTGTTGAGGAGTCAGATGCCTGGAGGAGAGAGGGAGATGTTTAGTGTCCTCATCTCTGAATCACACAGTTGTTGCCTCCTACAAAGGCCCACTTAATGTCTTTTCTGTGAGTAACACTCTAAACTTCACAAGATTCAGTCTCCATGATCCTGGAATTCAAAGTGAAAGTGTTTTCAACCTGAAGTGGAAGTCATAGGACAAGGCTCTATGGAAAACCATGCAGCATAGGAAGCTTGGGGAATAGGAAGTGTCCATCCTGGAGGAGAGATAACTCAGATCACAGAAAGGCATGCAACTCACCACCCATCCTGGTTCACTTCTTCCTCTGCTGAGATGTGTACAATGACCCACAATGAGACCTTCAGGCTTGGCTCCTGCAGTTGCTATAGGAGGTAAAGAGAAACGTGTCTTTAGAATGCAAGCATAGTTCTGCAATCCCAGTCCTTCCAGTAGGGCTGCCTGCACAAGAGGTGTGTGTGCCCCACAGTTTGGGGTGAATTGCTGCCTTTCTGCTCCTCCAGGTCACTCAAATATCCTTCAGCAGAGCCTATTGCATAGTTTTCCCTTACCTTGAGCAAAGTCACAGAACAGAACTGTCTCCCCTCCTGATAGCAAATAAACACATTGCAGGGACACCGTGTATGGCATCAAAACTTTTGGGGCAACAGCAGAAATTCACAAAATTCCTTGGGGTCTCTGTGCCCTAGGAAAGGGAACCTATTGCATCTTTACCTTGAACTCTTATCACAAAGGTTCTTTCTGCAAATACTTGGTGTTGCCTTCTTCAAAGCACAGCAGTACTGCGGTGACACACTCAAGGAATGTCCTTGGGAATAAGAGGAACCTATGTTCCCTGGGTCTCTACAGGTGACAAAAGGGACAAGTTGTGAAAAGGATGCATCCTATTCTGGTGAGGGCATTCCTTGTGTCTCACCTAGATTCTTGACAGATGCTGGTATCCTGAGTCTGTTCTTTTGCTTCCAGCTCCCTTGTAGTAAGGGCTTCACCTCACTGAGACCAATGAGCCAGTACTAAGAAAGCAGCCTCAGCCAGAAACGCTGGGCCAGGATACCTGGGATGACAGCAAGCACAGGTCCAAGGAAGAGGGCCATCAGACTATTCGAGTTGAGTTCAGAAATACCCTAAACCCTCCCTTAGGATCCTCATCTTGACTCTTGGGAGATTATGGGTCACTTGTGTTTCCTGAACACACAGAGTTCTGTGTGCCAACCTGAAGACCCCAACTCAGATCTCCTCTTTTACCTCTCTGAGAGGCTCAGGATTTAGAAGGGAAGTGAGCAGTTACCCATCATGCATCCCTTTCAGGATGAATTCTCTGCTGACAGCAGGACCTGTGCCCATCCCTCCTGTGGTTCAGGACATTTATTATAGCATTACTCTAGATTTTCTCCCCAATTTATTTGTGTTGATAGGCTGGCGCATTGGAAGACACCTGGATTATGAGGGTTAAAACTGACACGTGATCAGGAGGTGTAAACTTTTGCGAAAACAAGAGTAACTGGGTGTGATAGGGAGGCTCTGTTTTCCTTCCATGTTGTCCCTGCATGATGTGCTTCCTGGAAGACTCCTTGGAGCAGATTCCCACCCAATATGCATTCTCTCTGTTGTTCACCAGCAAAGCTGCCTGAATCTCGAGTGGAAAGTCTTCAGATTATTGGCCCAAATCAAATTCTTTTCCAGTGAATTGCAGATAGCAAACATTGTACCTCAGGAATGGGAACATTGATAAGCTATCCCGATGTATTTCTGTATACACACTCAGATTGTACAGTCCCTACCTGGAAGCCAGGGGCAAGGCAAAGCCTGAGTTGCTCTAGATTTCAAAATCTCGGTATTCCTTACTTGTTACTGAGTTGTTGAAAGTAAACAACATAGGGCCAGAAATCTAGCTCACTGTCATAAGAGCCTGCCTGGCAAGTCAAAGTCCAGAATTCAAGGCCTGGTTACAAAAAAAGGCAAAGAAAGAAAAAGAAACGTAAACAACAAAACATAAAATAAATTGAAGAATTAGTTATTTGAAACGTTGAACAGAATTGACAACCTCCTAGCATACGCTTCCCTCCCAAAATGAAGCAAATCCAAGCACTTAGATGTAGTAAACTTGAAATTACAAGGTACTCAGTAAAATCCCGAAAATTCCCAATATATACATTCAGAATGAAATGAAATGTATCTAG
>NW_004525562.1:15769-16391 GCF_000260255.1 Octodon degus
TTCTACACAACTAATGAATTCCATAAAGAAATGAGAGAAACAATTCACTTTAGCACTGGCATTGAGAGAAATGAAATATGTTAGAAACATTTTAAGCAAAGATGTGAAAGTCCAGTACAATGTCTACAGTACGCTGCACATGGACATTGAATATCATAACAGAAAAAAGGGTGATGTCTTTTCCCAGAAAGGCAGAATAGATCTCATGAAAAGGGGCATAATGTGAAAGTCACTGTATGAATGGAAAGTAAGCCCAAGCAAAAATCCAAAAGAATTCCATGCAGAACTGAAGTAAATAATCCTGATATTTATACAGATCCAGAGGAGACTTAAAACAATAAAAGTAATACCAGGAAACATGTACGAGAAAGGAATCATCCAAACTCTTGATCTCAAATTAAAGTACAACCTAAGGTAGTAAAAACTTCATGAGTTGCTGGTTAAAAAAAAAATGGGGCCAGGGAGATGGCTCAGTGGAATAAGCGCTTCCCTGGCAAATGCAAGGACTTGAGTTCAATCCCCGGTTAAAAAAAAAAAAAAAAAGTATGCATTTCAAGAGCCCAATATTGATGCTGAGGAGATAGCTCTGTGGTCTCGATGCCTGTGTGACAAGTGCAAGCAT
>NW_004525563.1:0-11768 GCF_000260255.1 Octodon degus
GCATGGTGTTAGACCTGGATCAAGTTTTAGTTTTCGACATGTAGAGCACCAGTTTTTCCAGCACCATTTGTTACAGAGGCTATCTTTCTTCAAGTAAGCATGCTTGGGGCCTTGGTTGAAGATCAGGGGGCTGAGTGTCTGTGCAAAGGTCTCTGTATCTTCTAATCTATTGCATTGATTCTCAGGTCTATTTCTTTGCCAGTATCATGTTGATTTTATCACAGTGCCTTGTAGTATAATTTCAGGCCAGGAATTGTAATGCCTCCTGCCTTGCCATTGTTGCCCAGGATTGCCTTTGCTATTCTAGGTCTCATTTGGTTCCAAAAAATTTTAGGAATAAATTTTAGGAATAATTTTACATCTGGGAGGTATGCTGGTAGTAGTCTTATAGGGATTGCATTAAATCTATAAAATAATTTGGGGAGTATGGCCATCTTCACGATGTTGGTTCTTCCTATCCAGGAGCAGAGAATATCTTTCCATTTTCTGAAATCCTCTACAATCACTTTTTTCAGTGTATTGTAATTTTCCATGAAAAGATCTTTGACTTCTTTAGTTAGATGAATTCCAAGGTATTTCATTTTCAGTGGTGCTATCGTAAAAGGTATTGTTTCTATAATTTCCCTCTCAGTTTATTATCTGTGTAGAGGAATGCTATTGACTTCTGGGTATTGACTTTGTAGCCTGCTATGCTGCTGAATTTGTGTATCAATTCTAGTAGCTTCTCTGTGAAGTTTTTTGGGTCTTCAAAGTAAAGTATCATGTCATCTAAAACTAATAATAATTTAACTTCTTTTTACTTATTCTTATTCCTTTTATTTCTCCCTCTTCTTTACTGGCTCTAGCTAATGATTCCAGAACTATATTGAATAGGAGTTGTGATAGATGAGATCCTTGTCTTGTACCAGATCTCAGAGTAAAAGATTTCAGTTTTTCCCCATTTAGAATTATGTTAGCCCTTGGGTTGTCATAGATGGATTTTATTAAATTGAAGTAGAGACATTCTATTCCAATTTGCTGTAGGACTTTGAATATGAATGAGTATTGGACTTGTAAAAGCCTTTTTTGCATCAGTTGAGATGATTGATGTGTTTTCTCGATTTCAAAGTGTTGATGTAGTGTATTACATATATAGATTTTCAAATATTGAACCATCCTTGCATCCCTGGATGAATCCTCGGTTGTCATAATGTATGATCTTCTTGATGATTTGCTGTATTCTATTTGCTAGGATTTTAACCTCTGTATTTATGAGGGAGATTGGCCTGTAGTTCTTTTTTTATTGTGTCTTTCCCTTGTTTTGGTATCAGTATAATACTTGCCTCCAAGGAATGATTTTGGGAGAACTGTCTCCTTTTCAGTTTCATTGAAGACTTTGAAGAGTGTAGAGATTATATCTTTTGTAAATTTCTTGTAGAATTCAGCTGTGAATCCATAAGGACCTGGACTTTACTTTGTCAGTAGACTTTTTATTATATTTTGTATTTCATTGGCTATTTTGGGGTTAATGAGAGTTGCTATATCTTCTTGATTAAGATTTGGTAATTTGTACCTTTCTAGGTATCTGTCCGGTTCTTCTATGGCCTCTATTCTGTGAGTGTAAAGATTCTCAAAGTAGCTATTGATAAGCTTCTGAATTTCCACTGGGTCTGTGGTGATTATACCCTTTTCATTCCTTATTACTTATATCAGAATTTTTTCTTTTCTCATTTTGGTGAGGTTATTTAGGGGCTAATTGATTTTATTTAGTCTTTCAAAGTACCAAATATTTGACTCTTTAATTCTTTAAGCTGTTTTCTTCATCTCAATTGAATTAATTTCTGCTCTAATCTTTATGATTGCTTCCTGGACTTGGGCTCTATGCTTGGTTTGCTCTTCCTTTTCTAGATGTCAGAGGTGCAGCATTAGGGTGTTTATTTGTTCCCATTCTGTTTTCGTAATGTGTGAGTTCACAGGTTTGAATTTCCCTCTGAGAACTGCTTTCATCACATCCCATAAACTCTGATATGTTGTGGTTGAATTTTCATTGAATTTTAGATATTGTTGAATTTCTTGTTTAATTTCATCTGTGATCCATTGATTAATGAGCAGGGTGTTGTTTAATTTCCATGTATGTAGGGGTTTTTTCTGGTTTCTTTTCTCATTTATTTCCCATTTCATTGCACTGTGGTCAGATAATATACATGGGATAATTTCTGGATTTTTGCATATCCTTAAGCATGACTTATGGACTACTATGTGGTCTATTTTGGAAAATGGCCCATGTGTAGTTGAAAAATGTGTATTCAGCTGTGTTTGGGTGGAACACTCTGTGTACCTCCACTAACTTCATTTGTTCCAAGCTCTGGTTCAGTTCTGCTACTTCTTTGCTAATTGTTTGTCTGCTTGACCGATCTTTTTGGGATAAGGGGGTGTTAAGGTCTCCTGTTAAGATTGTAGTATTGGATATTGGATTTTTCATATCCATTACGATTTGCCTGGGTCTAGCTGTTGTGTTCAGCTCCTTCCTGCTCCAGCCCTTGGAAATGAACCTGTTGTGCCCCTCTGGCACAACAGTGAAGCTTTGGTGCCCCTCTGTTGTGCCCCTGGCACAGGGGCACAGGGGAGAGCAGCTCTCCAACACACTCGCCAGGCCCGGGCTGGGCTGGATCTGGGGTCCCGAGAGGATTGCAGAAGTTCTCACTCAGTGGGCTTGAAGAAGAGGGTTCTGGAGAGGTGGAATGGTCCCAAGGTCAAGGCAGAGGGTCTTACTCTCGCAATGTGCCTGTCTTTTGGTCCGGAGAGGTCCTGTGGACACACGGAAGCTGGAAGCTCTCCCACACTCTCACTGGGCCTGGGTTGGGCTGGGTCTTGAAATTAGAAATTTCAGAAAAATTTAAGGAAAAATCTTTCAGATAGAAAGGTATCAATATATTTTTTTGTATTTAGAATTAATAATGTGTTCTAGAATGACATTATTTACAAGAAAAGCATAGAAGCCAAAGACGGAGAAATAAGCTAAAATCATACATCTAATAAAACATGTATACAGAACATGTAAGTTCTGAAAACTCAGTACAAAAATCAGCAACATTACTTTAAAATCAGGGAAAATATTCTAATTAGGCACTAATGTCAAGAGCAATAATATGAATGACTTAAAGAGCTATGGAAAATGTTCACTGTAGTGAGTCATTATGGAAATATGAGTTAAGGTTTACTCACTGTAATTCAAATCCTTCAGATATCTAACACTGTGGAAGCCTGGTTAAACAACATGTGAGAATGTGGAACCATAGGTCTCCCATACACTTCTCATAAAAATTTCAGGTAGAAGCAGAAAAATGTCAGCATCTTTAGAAATCAATTGTTTTCTTTTTTTTTTAATCTCCAGTTGAGCCCACTCTGGGGACAAGGCTGGAGCATCATGTGCCAGAGATCGAACAGTGGTCCCTGCACTGCCTAAGCTTGTCTAAGCAGGTGCTTTAGACTGCTGAGTTATCCTACCAGCCCAACAGTTGTTTTCTTAAACAACAAAAAAGTATATATATTAGATATTTAAATATAAATTGTATGATATATATATATATATATATTACATTCGCCATATCAACTAGCCATTCCACGTTTATTTACTCAAATACAAATGTTAATACAAAGACTTTCACATATAAACATTGCACAAAGGTTTTCTTTTTACTGTGTTTTTTTTAGTACTGGGGATGGAACCCAGTTCTCTCATAGTGAGCTGTGGCATCATTCCTTATTTTATTTTATTTTTTTTATTTTGAGAAAAAGTCTTAATATGTCGAATTAATGACCATCAGAATTAGAAATAATGGAGTTATCCATAAATGAATAGACAAGATGTACTGTATCAGTATAGTAGACTACAACATCATAATAAAAACAAATGTATTATTTGAAATACATAACAAATAAATTAAGCTGAGTGAAAGAAATGACACAAAATGAATGATCTTTGGAATTATATAAAATACATCATAAACTCCAAAATATAATAATGTATAAACATGAGTAATTTATAAGGATAGGGCAAAATTAACAGACAAAATGAAGAGGCTTTTGGAGATGGTGAATGTATTCATCATGTTCACCGTGATGGCTTCGCGGATGTTATGCATATATCAAAACTTACCAAACTTGTATACTCCACATGCAGTGTATTCTCTTTTAATTTTACTTAAATAAATCCATAACAAGAGAAAAAGAAATGTTGCATGTAAACATAGTAGGTTTCAGAATAATGAATTATGATAATAAACCTGATTTTTTCATAAAGAAGGAATACTTAACTTGAAATTCCTTATTAAGAATTAGTTTTTCCCCAATGAAACTACGTTATGGTTTGTGTCTAGGTGTCCCCCCAAAGCCTCAAGCAGTCATGGGGCAGCTTCTGGAGTTTGTGATTGATTACTGTAGGTGTGGATGGTGCACCCTGGGGCAGGTAGTTTGCATCACAGTGTGAGCAGGGAAGGGAGGCTAGCTGCCTGAGTTACTGCTACCCCTCCCTTGCGCTCTTGCTCTTTGCCACCACCATGAAAGTTTGCCCTCTGCCGTGTGCTGCTCTGCCTTGGAGCCAGCTGAATATAGACAAAAACTTCCACTAACTGTGAGCTAAATAAACCTTTTCTTCCTTAATTTGAATGTCGAGTATTTGTACCAGCAACAAGAGAAGAGTAACAAAGACCAACTATACGCCCCACAAAGCAAATGTTATCGCAGTCATCTTGTATGTATAGTATCTTGCCTGGCACACAGTAGTTGCTTAGTAAATATTTCTATCCAAACGTGTTTACCATTTCACTCACAGCAGAAAGGACACCATGAAAGAAAACATTTAAAACTGACTAGCTGATGTTTGTTTAAAACCATCTTCAATCTGTTTCATTTCTAGATCCTTAAAAAGGAACAAACAACATCTGTCATTTTGCGCACTATTGGTTAAAATAACTTGTGTTTAAGAAATGTAAAGTGCATTAAATAATGCAAATTATTTCCCATTCAGTCAAAAGGAGATTAAAAATTGGCAGGCATTAACTTATTAAAGTTACACTCTTAAAATATATTAAATCATATATTTTTTTACATATTTTTTCTGTAGAGGAGATGGAAATGCCAGTCTTCTGTCTCCTCATTTACAGTAAAGTAACTATATGTAAGAAACTTAAAGAAAAATGACCAGCAGAAATATTGTCTTTACATGAGCCTTTCTGCAACTGCAACCTGACTCCCACACCTTAAAGGAGCAAGTTTGAACTGGGCTTACAGCTTCAAGCAATTCATTTGACAGCCACCTAGTACCCAGGCAGAACTCCCAGCAGGAGAGGATGGCTCACAAAGATGCTTTGCTCATGGCTGCAAACAGTGCCAGACCACCAAGGGGCCAGTGCCATGCAGAGCAGCTAAGGTTGCGCTACCAGGACCCACAGACACCTGCCCAGAACTAAACTCTGTGGCATGCTAGGCTTTTCTTAGTCTGGTCTAGCTGATGTCACAGGGTTAGTCATTACATATTACAGTTGAAAAACCTCTCTGTTCTGCCCATATTCATGGTTAAAGCTCAAGTTCAAACATCACGATAGTTATTTTAAGATATAAGTATATTAACTTTTTATTGTCTCAGTTTGCTAGGTAAGATAGGAAAAAGACAAAAAGGTTAACTCCAATTCTCATCCTTCAATTAACAGAGTATCTGATAGAACTGACTTAACATATAGTTCTTTAAAGAGAATTCTCACCATAGAGAAAAATACGTTGCAAACTTCTGTGTCCAAGCATGATCTTTAATATTTCAAAACTGTTTGTGTTCAAAAAATAATGCATTTAAAGCAGTTTTGTTTTCTTTCTGTATGGTGGGTATTTAAACTTTCCCATGATCAAGGGACTTCTTTTAGACACTTATCATGAGTGAAGGAGGTAGAAAAATATTATAACAGTTTTACAAGTGTATTTTCATTACAAAATGTGATTTATTTTTGTTGTAACTCAAAACTGAGGCAGGCTCAAAAGTTTAAAAAAGTGCTTTATTTTAGCTGGTACCCAGCAGCATCACCCAGCACAGAGTACCTAAGTGAGCCCTGAAGGGGGGGAGCATAGGGCTTATAAAGCTTAAACCTACAAACAGGTGGGGGGGGACAACTCAGGATGTTCAAAAAGTACTAAGTATGGTTATAGGTCTGGGGAGAGCTTGAAAAACAGAAGTCACATTGGAACTCAAGGGTGGGATCGGGGCTTCAGGAAACAGGTGTTCTGTGAGACAAGCACATATTGAACTCAAGGATGGGCTGGGGGCTTGGGAAAAGGAAGTCACATTTTACAGCAGCTGACATGGTTCACTAAGACGACGCACACAAAACAGGATGGCGGAGCTTCGGTCAGGTTATAACAATTTTCCTTCCAGAATTAACTTCATTGATTGTTTTCCTATCTTAAATTTAAATTGAAACTATATGCCTTCCAGAAATACATTTGTTATGGGAGAAAGGAGGATTGTCAGCTGACTTCTTACACAAGGTAAAAAGGGGCATATCCAACCACTTAAATCATTATAACACAGGGTACCTTGAGGCAAAACCCCATCATGTCCTTTGCCTGAAATTTCAACCATCCTCAGAACTGCATGTGAAAAAACCAGAGCTGCCACTGTTCTGGTTGAACAAACCATGCAGTCTGAAACAGAGTGAGCACTCAGGAAGCTGAGGCAGGAAGATCACTGGGAGTTTAAGACCAGGCTGGGATACAAAGTGAGCTCAAGTCCAGTCTGAACTGCATAGCAAGACCCTGTCTCAAAAAGACAACAAATAAATAAATAAATAAATAAATAAATAAATAAATGTGAAAAATTGTTCCCACAACGCTGAGGGCTTGTATTTTAGTGCTCCAAAACTCAATTTAGGCAATTAATTAATATTTTTTGTTATAAGCTGGCTGACTCAACTCCATTCTGTTACAAGATTCACAATGTCCTTGTCTTGTAAAGCTTTGATCTTTTCTGTAAACACAACCCCATGCCAGACCATGAACTGTAACTCTTTGCTCTAATCAACAGATGTTCCTCAGCTTCCCAAGAAATAGATTAGACTGTAACCAGGTGCCTTTCCTGAGTAAGGGAGTAATAAATAAACCTTGAAAAAGCTCCCTTTTCCTCCCCCAACTCTGCTGTTTTTCACTTTAAAAGCTGTGCTTCCGTTTCAACTCAGCAGGACCTTCTCCTTATCTTGCCTGAGGGAATCTCCCCTCTGAGTTCAGCTAATAAAGTGTTCCAAATTCTTCCCTTGGTTGCAGTGTCTATTGTGTTGTGGCATGCCACATTTTTCTCTTTGCTCTGAAAATGACAGTGTATCTAGGCAGAAAAGATTAGAATTTGAGGCCTAAGGACCATTTTCTAGTCATGTATAGTGTAGTGGTTGATACATTGTGTCAACTTGGCCAGATGACTCCACAGTGCACTTCCGACTGGTGGGGGTCCCACCCTGGGAAACAATTGGTTCTGCCCCCAGAGTGACTCAGCACAAAGAGACCATACAAAGAGGCTGAGGAAGTAGTTGATCTTCCACTTCATCAGAGGAACTTCAGTCTTCATATTTGGCTTGGACTTCACCGCCTGGCTTGCAGTCCAGTCTTCCACCTCCACCTTGGATCTTTAATCTTCCATTGCAGACTCTTCAGCATCCATCACAGACTCTTCAGCATCCATAGCAGACCCTTCAGTCTTCCCTCACAGACCTGTCAGCTGATGAATAGAGACATAGCATGGAGCACAGCAGTGAGCTTCAGACCTTGGGACTGAACTCCCCAGTCTGGGGTGTGCAGACGCCCTCTGCACACTCCCCATCTGACTCAGCAGCTGACTGTTGTAAGCCAATCTTATAATTCCTTATACATTGTATATCTTTTGTTATTATCTGTTCTTTGCATTATATCTGTTCCTCTAAGTAAAACCCTGACCAGTACAAATGGCTTCTTTCTAAACACTTTCCAGATGTATTTTCCTATTATTAAAAGCTATTTTCCAGGTCCATAATGGAAACAATATTTGAAAAAGTTTATTTTAAACAAAAGAAGACATACTGAGTAATTTTTTAAAAAATTTTGCTTATATTTTCTCATGTCTAGCAAAGTAAGGTGAGTAAAATAAAAAAAAAATCAAAACTGGTTGCATCTTTTTGTGCTTGGCATGAGTTGAGACATGCTACACAGATTGAATTCTGGCTCCAGTTAAAGAGGACAAACTTGATCCCTATTTTCCAAGTATAGTACCTTCTCTCTGATCTCAAGGCCCAGGTGTGTGAAGGTCCTCCTGCCTAGAGCTCCTCAGCCTCATGCCTCTGCCTAGGATCTCTATTACTGTCAGATCTCAAATATCATTCACTTAGTGTGGAGTGTTCTGCACTCATGTTGTTTCTTCCTACCATTCTGGATTCTGAGCCTTATTAAGCACTCATGTCATACTAATCTCAAGAATCTCTTAGTAGAAAAAGCCAATTACAAGTCTCACCATAAGTGAAATGGTGATAAACTGGTAGCAATGTGCAGCAAAATACAGAGAATATGCCCACTTTGAGGTGGAAAAAGTGGAGTTTTGTCTTTGAACTGCTACTTATGGACTTTGAAACTTTAGCCAAGTCATTTACTCTAGAAAATCCGTATGTCATGCATAAAATGAAGTGGCAGATCACTGTTACACTTTAAGAATGTTTAACACAGTAATTTTCTAGAAATCAAAGAACAACCAGAAATTCATTTTTCTATTATTAAAGGTACAAAAATAAGTGGCCAAGGAGTCCTGCCTTTTTGAGAAAATGCTTCGCTTCATTGTTTCCTGTTCATAGCACATTCCATTACTTACAAGAGTTTAATCCCAGTCCTAGCCCAGGCCTAGTGAGTGTGTGGGAGAGCTTCAAGCTACCCTGCACTGGCGGAACATATTACTGGACCCACCCCAAGTGCAGTGGGGTGAGACCCTCTTCCACTCCCTTGGGACACCACCAAACATGCCACAGCACTTTCCCCACCCTGCCCGCCAAGTAGGAATTTCTGCTGCATTCCTGGAACCCCCAGACCCAGTCCTAGCCCAGGGCCGGTGATTGTGTGGGAGAGCTGCCTCTTGCACCTACTCCACCTTGTCCCCTCAAGGCTCAGCTCAGGCCTGGCATATGGGCCTGGGATGAAACCCTGCAGCTGCAATTCCTGCACAGAGTGTAGAGGATATAACCACCCAGCTAGTCCAGCAGCAGAAAATCTTGCCACAGGGGCACAACAGGTTCACCCTCAAGAGCAGCAGCAGGAAGGAGCTGAGCACAGCAGCCAGACCCAAGCCAGGCACAACTGGATAAATCCAAACTTTGTAGATCTGCACCTGAACTTCAGTACGTGCTAAGGTTATAACTACAACGAAGATCTACAACAAAGATCAGAGGTCAGTACTACACAAAATGACGTGAAGGAACAAAATGCAACCTCAGAACCCAAGCCCAACTGTAAAAAGTGCAGAGGACACTAACACAGAACAAATAGGGAATCACAAAGTTGAAAGCAATGAATCAACAGCTTCTGAAATAAAGAAACAGCTGCAGAAAGGTATAGAGGAACTTAGATTGGAAATAAAAAACAAGAAATCCCTGAATTAAAACATCTGCAGTAAAGAATAAAATGCAGAAACATATGGAGAAAACCCAATTCCCACCGAGAACAAGTGCAGAGAACACTAGCTGGACTCAAAGTTATGAATTAATAGCGTCAATAGTAAATAAGCAACAGCAGAAAGTTATAGAGGAACTCAGACTACAATTCATTTCTGAAATAAAAAAAAGAATTCTCAGAACTCATAGCATCTGAACTAAAGAAGCAGCTACAGAAACATAGGGAGGAAACCCAATCTGAGAAAAAAAAAAAAACTGTAGTAAAAGAATTTATAACTGATTCTAAAGAAGACATTGATTAAAAAAAATAGCAGAGATTATAAAAATGATGGATTCCTGGAATGAGCAATACAGGAAAGAAATAGATTGCATGAAGCAGAGTCAAAGAGATATAGAGGAAATTAAAATCTCAATCACAAGCTTGCAAAACCGTTCAAGTGAAAATGAAGACAGAGATTCAGATCTTGAAGATGCTGGTGCAGCTATTGAAAAGGTAAGAAAGGATCTCTTAAAAACAACTAGGATGCAGGAAAGAATAATCCATCACCTGCAAGATGATGCAAAGATGAACAATGTGAGACTAATAGGCAACAATGAGAAAGAAGGAGTCAACACACAAATGACATTAAAAAATATGAGCAGAAGTAATAGCAGAAAACTTCCCAAATATGAGGAAACAATCTGACATTCAGGTAACTGAAGTATACAGAACTCGAAGTAACCTCAACCCAATGAAAACAACACTGAGACATATAATAGTCAAGATCCCAGAAATTCAGCACAAGAATAATATACTGAAAGCCACTAGAGAAAAGAAGCAGATCACATTCAAAGGAAAACCCATCAGAATTATGGCTGACTTCTCTTCACAAACCATGCAGGCAAGAAGAGCATGGAGCAGAGTACTTCAGGTCCTCTCTGAAAAAAATTCCAGGGTAGACCACTAGACCCTACAAAACTCTCTTTCAACTTTGATGGAAAAGTGAAATACTTTCATGACAAAGAACAGCTAAAGAATTTCGTAATGACAAACCTAACTCTACACAGGCTACTGAAAGATGTTCTAGAGAGACACCAAAATGATCAGAACTCCACGAATGAGATCAGCAGCAACCAACTAAATAGGGCAAGCAATTAAACACAGAAGCAAAAGGAGTAAACAACAACAGGTAAATAAAATGGCAACCGTAAGTCAATGCATCTCAATTCTAACAATCAATATGAATGGACTCAATTCACTAATTAAGAGAAATAGACTGGCACAGTGGATTAGGAAACAAAATTCAACAATATGCTGTACACAAGAAACACATTTGACTCATACAGATATTCATAGTCTGAAAGTCAAACGATGGAAAGCAATACTACATGCCCCAGTACCTCAAAAAAAAAAAAAAAAAAAAAAAAAAAAGCAGGGGTAGCAATCCTATTCTCAGACAGTCTAAATTTCAAACCAACAATGATCAAGCGATATAAAGAAGGCCAATATATACTAGTTAGAGAAAAATTCAAGAGTAAGAGATAACACTCATAAATATGTATGCACCAAACACAGGAGAAAACAACTATATGAAACAAATCTTAATGGACATGAAAGATCTAATATCCAATACCACAATTTTAACAGGAGACCTTAAAACACCCTTATCTCCAAAAGATAGGTCAACAAGTGAAAAACTTAGCAAAGAAATAACAGACCTGAACCAGAGATTAAAACAAATGGACTTGGTGGACATATACAGAGTGCTCCACACAAAGAGAGCTAAATACACATTTTTCTCAGCTGCACAGGGGTCATTTTCTAAAATAGACCACATACGGGTCCATAGGTCATGTTTAAGTATATTCAAGAAAACAGAAATTATCCCATGAACATTATCTGACCACAGTGCAATGAAACTGGAAATGAATGACAAAAGAAACCAGAAAAAACCTTAAATACATGGAAATTAAATGACACTCTAATCAGCAACCAATGAGTTACAGATGAAATTAAACAAGAAATTCAACAATATCTACATTCAATGAAAATTCAAGCACAACTTATAGTAATTTACAGGATACAATGAAAGCAGTTCTCAAGGGAAAGTCATACCTGTGAGCTCATACATTAGGAAAACAGAA
>NW_004525563.1:15104-16052 GCF_000260255.1 Octodon degus
TACCACCGACATACCTCAAAGACCTAGAGAAATCATTCCTAAAATTTATCTGGAACCAGAAAAGACCTAGAATAGCAAAGGCAATCCTGGGCAATAAACAAGGCAATGTGCATTACAATTCCTGACTTGAAATTATACTGCAAGGCTACTGTGATAAAATCAGCATGGTACTTGCAACAAAATAGACCTGAGGATCAATCGAATATATTA
This sequence comes from Octodon degus, assembly GCF_000260255.1. NCBI lineage: Eukaryota > Metazoa > Chordata > Mammalia > Rodentia > Octodontidae > Octodon > Octodon degus. The sequence continues at coordinate 15,315 of NW_004525563.1, forward strand.
GAAGATGCTGAAGCCCCTATGAACACACTCAGCCACCTTATCTTTGACAAAGGGGCCAAACATACTCACTGGAAGAAAGATAGCCACTTTAACAAATGGGTGCTGGAAAACCTGGCTCTCTACATGCCGAAAACTCAAACTTGACTCAGGTTTGTCACCATGCACTAAACTAAAGTCAAAATGGATTAAAGATCTAAACATTAAAGCAGAGACACTAAATCTCCTGGAAGAGAAAGTGGGAGGAACTTTGAAGACATAAGGGTAGGCAGAGTTCATGAACAGAAATCAAAATGCATGGGAAACAGTTGAGAGAATTAATAACTGGGACCTGCTCTTACTGAGTTTTTTATGTCAAAAGACATTGCCAACAAAGTGAAAAGGCATCCCACAAATCTGGAAAAAATAATCATGACAAATAAGTACTCAGACAAAGATCTGCTCTCTAGAATTTATAAAAAACTAAAAAACACTAAGGCCCCAAAATTTATAGACCCAATCCAGAAATGAGCATCCATGAAATGCAAATTAAAACAACATTGAGATATCATCTCACCCCAGAAATAATGGCTATCATAAAGAAATCACCCAACAACAAATATTGGAGAGGCTGTGGGGAAAAAGGAACCCTTCTCCACTGCTGGTGGGAATGTAGACTGGTGCAACCGTTATGGAAATCAGTATGGAGACTCCTTAGAAAAGTTGGACTGGAAATCCTATTTCAACCAGCTATTCCTCTAC